>NC_045732.1:101871940-101911846 GCF_009834535.1 Camelus ferus
TTCGGAAATAATATGAGGAGAAAGGAGATTTGGAAATCGTTATGAGGAGAGAGGTTACAGGAAAGATTTAGAATTAATTATGTGGAGATAGGATGAGCGATCTGGAAACAGTTGTGAGGAGAGGGGAGAGAATGTGCAATACTAAAGAGAAGAGAGGTGAGAGCAGAGAGGAGAGTTTCGGGAATCCTTGTGAACAGATAGGAGAGATTTGGAAATCGTTATCAGGACACAGGAGAGGGCAGTTTTCAAAATAGTTATCAGGAGAAAGGGTAGAGGAGAGATTTAGAAGAAATTATGCAGAGAGGACGAGAGATTTGTAAACATTTGTGAGGAGACAGCAGAGATGTTGGAATACTTATGACGAGGGAGGTGATAGCACAGAAAAGAGATTTGGAAATCGTTATGAGGAGATAGGAGGAGAGAACTCAAATTAATTATGAGGAGAGATGAGACAGGAGAGATTTGGAAATCGTTCTGAGGAGAGATGAGAAAAGAGATACAAGGAAAGATTTATGAGCAGTGAGGATAGAGGAAAGATTTACAATTTATTATGTGGAGATAGGATGAGAGATTTCAAAACAGTGGTGAGGTGAGGGGAGAGATTGTGGAATACAAAAGAGAAGAGAAGTGAGAGCAGAGAGGACAGTTTTGGGAATCCTTGTGAGCAGATAGGAGAGATTTGGAAATCGTTATCAGGACGCAGGAGACGGGAGATTTTGAAATAGTTATGAGGAGAGAGGATAGAGGAGAGATTTAGAAGCAATTATGCGGATAGAGGAGGAGAGATTTGTAAACATTTGTGAGGAGATAGTAGAGATTTTGGAATACTTATGAGGAGGGAGGTGATAGCACAGAAGAGATATTTGGAAATCGTTATGAGAAGATACTGGAGAGCTCAAATTAATTAAAATGAGACATGAGAGGACAAAATTGCAACTCATTATGAGGAGTAAGGAGAGTTGGAAATCGTTCAGAGGACACAGCACAGAGAGATTTAGAAATACTTATAAGGAGACAGGAGAAAAGAGATATTATTAAGTATTTATGACAAGAGAGCATACAGGAGAGCTTTAGAATTAGTTATGCGGAAAGAGGAGAGAGATGTGTAAACATTTGTGAGGAGACAGTAGGTATTTTGGAATACTTAGGCTTACAGAGGGATAGCACAGAAGAGAGATTCCGAAATCGTTATCAGGAGATAGAGATTTGGAAATCGATATGAGGATATAGCAGGAGATATCTCAAATTAATTAAGAGGAGAGATTTGGAAATCGTTATGAGGAGAGAGGTTAGAGGAAAGATTTAGAATTCATTATGTGGAGATAGGATGAGAGATCTGGAAACAGTTGTGAGGTGAGAGGAGAGACTGTGGAATACTAAACAGAAGAGGTGAGAGCAGAGAGCAGAGATTTTGAAATCGTTATCAGGACACAGGAGATGGGAGATTTCGAAATGGTCATGAGGACAGAGGAGACGAGATGAAAGGAAATAGTTATGAGAAGAGAGGAGAAAAGACATATTGGTAAAAATTTCCGAGCACAGCGGATAGAGGAAAGATTTAGAATTCATTCTGCGGAGAGAGGAGGAGAGAGTTTTAAAGATTTGTCAGGAGACAGTAGGTATTTTGGAATACTTAGGCGTAGAGAGGGGATAGCACAGAAGAGATTCCGAAATCGTTATCAGCAGATACACATTTGGAAATCGTTATGAGGATATAGGAGGAGACATCTCAAATTAATTAAGAGGAGAGGTGAGAGGCGAGAGATTCGGAAATA
Organism: Camelus ferus; assembly: GCF_009834535.1. Classification (NCBI taxonomy): domain Eukaryota; kingdom Metazoa; phylum Chordata; class Mammalia; order Artiodactyla; family Camelidae; genus Camelus; species Camelus ferus. The sequence goes on from NC_045732.1 coordinate 101,873,716, forward strand.
ATTATGAGGAGAAAGGAGAGATTTGGAAATCGTTATGAGGAGAAGGTTACAGGAAAGATTTAGAATTAATTATGTGGAGATAGGATGAGCGATCTGGAAACAGTTGTGAGGAGAGAGGATAGAATGTGCAATACTAAAGAGAAGAGAGGTGAGAGCAGAGAGGAGAGTTTCGGGAATCCTTGTGAACAGATAGGAGAGATTTGGAAATCGTTCTGAGAGAGATGAGAAAAGAGATACCAGGAAAGATTTATGAGCAGTGAGGATAGAGGAAAGATTTACAATTTTTATGTGGAGATAGGATGAGAGATTTCAAAACAGTGGTGAGTGAGGGGAGAGATTGTGGAATACAAAAGAGAAGAGAAGTGAGAGCAGAGGACAGTTTTGGGAATCCTTGTGAGCAGATAGGAGAGATTTGGAAATCGTTATCAGGCGCAGGAGACGGGAGATTTTGAAATAGTTATGAGGAGAGAGGATAGAGGAGAGATTTAGAAGCAATTATGCGGATAGAGGAGGAGAGATTTGTAAACATTTGTGAGGAGATAGTAGAGATTTTGGAATACTTATGAGGAGGGAGGTGATAGCACAGAAGAGATATTTGGAAATCGTTATGAGAAGATACTGGAGAGCTCAAATTAATTAAAATGAGACATGAGAGGACAAAATTGGAACTCATTATGAGGAGTAAGGAGAGTTGGAAATCGTTCAGAGGACACAGCACAGGAGAGATTAGAAATACTTATAAGGAGACAGGAGAAAAGAGATATTATTAAGTATTTATGACAAGAGAGCATACAGGAGAGCTTTAGAATTAGTTATGCGGAAAGAGGAGGAGAGATGTGTAAACATTTGTGAGGAGACAGTAGGTATTTTGGAATACTTAGGCTTAGAGAGGGGATAGCACAGAAGAGAGATTCCGAAATCGTTATCAGGAGATAGAGATTTGGAAATCGATATGAGGATATAGCAGGAGATATCTCAAATTAATTAAGAGGAGAGATTTGGAAATCGTTATGAGGAGAGAGGTTAGAGGAAAGATTTAGAATTCATTATGTGGAGATAGGATGAGAGATCTGGAAACAGTTGTGAGGTGAGAGACTGTGGGATACTAAACAGAAGAGAGGTGAGAGCAGAGAGCAGAGATTTTGAAATCGTTATCAGGACACAGGAGATGGGAGATTTCGAAATGGTCATGAGGACAGAGGAGACGAGATGAAAGGAAATAGTTATGAGAAGAGAGGAGAAAAGACATATTGGTAAATTTCCGAGCACAGCGGATAGAGGAAAGATTTAGAATTCATTCTGCGGAGAGAGGAGGAGAGAGTTTTAAAGATTTGTCAGGAGACAGTAGGTATTTTGGAATACTTAGGCGTAGAGAGGGGATAGCACAGAAGAGAGATTCCGAAATCGTTATCAGCAGATAGAGATTTGGAAATCGTTATGAGGATATAGGAGGAGACATCTCAAATTAATTAAGAGGAGAGGTGAGAGGCGAGAGATTCGGAAATAATTATGAGGAGAAAGGAGAGATTTGGAAATCGTTATGAGGAGAGAGGTTACAGGAAAGATTTAGAATTAATTATGTGGAGATAGGATGAGCGATCTGGAAACAGTTGTGAGGAGAGGGGAGAGAATGTGCAATACTAAAGAGAAGAGAGGTGAGAGCAGAGAGGAAGTTTCGGGAATCCTTGTGAACAGATAGGAGAGACTTGGAAATCGTTATCAGGACACAGGAGAGGGCAGATTTCAAAATAGTTATCAGGAGAAAGGGTAGAGGAGAGATTTAGAAGAAATTATGCAGAGAGGACGAGAGATTTGTAAACATTTGTGAGGAGACAGCAGAGATGTTGGAATACTTATGACGAGGGAGGTCATAGCACAAAAGAGATATTGGAAATCGTTATGAAGATAGGAGGAGAGAACTCAAATTAATTATGAGGAGAGATGAGACAGGAGAGATTTGGAAATCGTTCTGAGGAGAGATGAGAAAAGAGATACAAGGAAAGATTTATGAGCAGTGAGGATAGAGGAACGATTTACACTTTATTATGTGGAGACAGGATGAGAGATTTCAAAACAGTTGTGAGGTGAGGGGAGATTGTAGAATACTAAAGACAAGAGAAGTAGAGCAGAGAGGACAGTTTTGGGAATCCTTGTGAGCAGATAGGAGAGATTTGGAAATCGTTATCAGGACGCAGGAGACGGGAGATTTTGAAATAGTTAGGAGAGAGGATAGAGGAGAGATTTAGAAGCAATTATGCGGATAGAGGAGGAGAGAGTTTTACACATTTCTCAGGAGACAGTAGATGATTTTGGAATACGTAGGCTTAGAGAGGGGATAGCACAGAAGAGAGATACGAAATCGTTATCAGCAGATAGAGATTTGGAAATAGTTTATGAGGATATAGGAGGAGAGATCTCAAATTAATTGAGAGGAGAGATTTCGAAATAGTTATGAGGAGAGAGGATAGAGGAGAGATTTAGAAGCAATTATGCGGACAGAGGAGGAGAGATCTGTAAACATTTGTGTGGAGACAGTAGAGGTTTTGGAATACTTATGAGGAGGGAGGTGATAGCACAAAAGAGATATTTGGAAATCGTTATGAGAAGATAATGGAGAGCTCAAATTAATTAAAACGAGACATGAGAGGACAAAATTGGAAATCATTATGAAGAGAAAGGAGAGATTTGGAAATCGTTATCAGGACACAGGAGATGGGAGATTTCGAAATGGTCATGAGGACAGAGAGAGACAGATGAAAGGAAATAGTTATGAGGAGAGAGGAGAAAGACATATTGGTAAAAATTTCCGAGCACATGCGGTAGAGGAAAGATTTAAAATTAATTCTGCGGAGAGAGGAGGAGAGAGTTTTAAAGATTTGGCAAGGAGACATTAGGTATTTTGGAATACTTAGGCGTAGAGAGGGTATAGCACAGAAGAGAGATATGAAATCGTTATCAGGAGATAGAAATTTGGAAATAGATATGAGCATATAGGAGGAGACATCTCAAATTAATTAAGAGGAGAGATTGGCAAATCACTATGAGGAGATAGGTTATAGAGGAAAGATTTAGAATTCATTATGTGGAGATAGGATGAGAGATCTGGAAACAGTTGTGAGGTGAGAGAGAGACTGTGGAATACTAAAACAGAAGAGAGGTGAGAGCAGAGAGCAGAGATTGGGAAATCGTTATCAGGACGCAGGAGACGGGAGATTTTGAAATAGTTATGAGGAGAGAGGATAGAGGAGAGATTTAGAAGCAATTATGCGGATAGAGGAGGAGAGATTGTAAACATTTGTGAGGAGACAGTAGAGATTTTGGAATACTTATGAGGAGGGAGGTGATAGCACAGAAGAGATATTTGGAAAGCGTTATGAGAACATAATGGAGAGCTCAAATTAATTAAAACGAGACATGAGAGGACAAAATTGGAACTCATTATGAGGAGTAAGGAGAGTTGGAAATCGTTCAGAGGACACAGCACAGGAGAGATTTAGAAATACTTATAAGGAGACAGGAGAAAAGAGATATTATTAAGTATTTATGACAAGAGAGCATACAGGAGAGCTTTAGAATTAGTTATGCGGAAAGAGGAGGAGAGATGTGTAAACATTTGTGAGGAGACAGTAGGTATTTTGGAATACTTAGGCTTACAGAGGGGATAGCACAGAAGAGAGATTCCGAAATCGTTATCAGGAGATAGAGATTTGGAAATCGATATGAGGATATAGCAGGAGATATATCAAATTAATTAGAGGAGAGGTTTGGAAATCGTTATGAGGAGAGAGGTTAGAGGAAAGATTTAGAATTCATTATGTGGAGATAGGATGAGAGATCTGGAAACAGTTGTGAGGTGAGAGGAGAGACTGTGGAATACTAAACAGAAGAGAGGTGAGAGCAGAGAGCAGAGACTTTGAAATCGTTATCAGGACACAGGAGATGGAGATTTCGAAATGGTCATGAGGACAGAGGAGACGAGATGAAAGGAAATAGTTATGAGAAGAGAGGAGAAAAGACATATTGGTAAAACTTTCCGAGCACAGCGGATAGAGGAAAGATTTAGAATTCATTCTGCGGAGAGAGGAGGAGAGAGTTTTAAAGATTTGTCAGGAGACAGTAGGTATTTTGGAATACTTAGGCGTAGAGAGGGGATAGCACAGAAGAGAGATTCCGAAATCGTTATCAGCAGATAGAGATTTGGAAATCGTTATGAGGATATACGAGGAGACATCTCAAATTAATTAAGAGGAGAGGTGAGAGGCGAGAGATTCGGAAATAATTATGAGGAGAAAGGAGAGATTTGGAAATCGTTATGAGGAGAGAGGTTACAGGAAAGTTTTAGAATTAATTATGTGGAGATAGGATGAGCGATCTGGAAACAGTTGTGAGGAGAGGGGAGAGAATGTGCAATACTAAAGAGAAGAGAGGTGAGAGCAGAGAGGAGAGTTTCGGGAATCCTTGTGAACAGATAGGACAGATTTGGAAATCGTTATCAGGACACAGGAGAGGGCAGTTTTCAAAATAGTTATCAGGAGAAAGGGTAGAGGAGAGATTTAGAAGAAATTATGCAGAGAGGACGAGAGATTTGTAAACATTTGTGAGGAGACAGCAGAGATGTTGGAATACTTATGACGAGGGAGGTGATAGCACAGAAAAGAGATTTGGAAATCGTTATGAGGAGATAGGAGGAGAGAACTCAAATTAATTATGAGGAGAGATGAGACAGGAGAGATTTGGAAATCGTTCTGAGGAGAGATGAGAAAAGAGATACAAGGAAAGATTTATGAGCAGTGAGGATAGAGGAAAGATTTACAATTTATTATGTGGAGATAGGATGAGAGATTTCAAAACAGTGGTGAGGTGAGGGGAGAGATTGTGGAATACAAAAGAGAAGAGAAGTGAGAGCAGAGAGGACAGTTTTGGGAATCCTTGTGAGCAGATAGGAGAGATTTGGAAATCGTTATCAGGACGCAGGTGACAGGAGATTTTGAAATAGTTAGGAGAGAGGATAGAGGAGAGATTTAGAAGCAATTATGCGGATAGAGGAGGAGAGAGTTTTACACATTTCTCAGGAGACAGTAGAGATTTTGGAATACGTAGGATTAGAGAGGGGATAGCACAGAAGAGAGATACGAAATCGTTATCAGCAGATAGAGATTTGGAAATAGTTATGAGGATATAGGAGGAGAGATCTCAAATTAATTGAGAGGAGAGATTTCGAAATAGTTATGAGGAGAGAGGATAGACGAGAGATTTAGAAGCAATTATGCGGACAGAGGAGGAGAGATCTGTAAACATTTGTGTGGAGACAGTAGAGGTTTTGGAATACTTATGAGGAGGGAGGTGATAGCACAAAAGAGATATTTGGAAATCGTTATGAGAAGATAATGGAGAGCTCAAATTAATTAAAACGAGACATGAGAGGACAAAATTGGAAATCATTATGAAGAGAAAGGAGAGATTTGGAATCGTTATCAGGACACAGGAGATGGGAGATTTCGAAATGGTCATGAGGACAGAGGAGACGAGATGAAAGGAAATAGTTATGAGGAGAGAGGAGAAAAGACATATTGGTAAAAATTTCCGAGCACAGCGGTAGAGGAAAGATTTAAAATTAATTCTGCGGAGAGAGGAGGAGAGAGTTTTAAAGATTTGGCAGGAGACATTAGGTATTTTGGAATACTTAGGCGTAGAGAGGGGATAGCACAGAAGAGAGATATGAAATCGTTATCAGGAGATAGAAATTTGGAAATAGTTATGAGCATATAGGAGGAGACATCTCAAATTAATTAAGAGGAGAGATTGGCAAATCACTATGAGGAGATAGGTTAGAGGAAAGATTTAGAATTCATTATGTGGAGATAGGATGAGAGATCTGGAAACAGTTGTGAGGTGAGAGGAGAGACTGTGGAATACTAAACAGAAGAGAGGTGAGAGCAGACAGCAGAGATTTGGAAATCATTATCAGGACACAGGAGACGGGAGATTTTGAAATAGTTATGAGGAGAGAGGATAGAGGAGAGATTTAGAAGCAATTACGCGGATAGAGGAGGAGAGATTTGTAAACATGTGAGGAGACAGTAGAGATTTTGGAATACTTATGAGGAGGGAGGTGATAGCACAGAAGAGATATTTGGAAAGCGTTATGAGAACATAATGGAGAGCTCAAATTAATTAAAACGAGACATGAGAGGACAAAATTGGAACTCATTATGAGGAGTAAGGACAGTTGGAAATCGTTCAGAGGACACAGCACAGGAGAGATTTAGAAATACTTATAAGGAGACAGGAGAAAAGAGATATTATTAAGTATTTATGACAAGAGAGCATACAGGAGAGCTTTAGAATTAGTTATGAGGAAAGAGGAGGAGAGATGTATAAACATTTGTGAGGAGACAGTAGGTATTTTGGAATAGTTAGGCTTAGAGAGGGGATAGCACAGAAGAGAGATTCCGAAATCGTTATCAGGAGATAGAGATTTGGAAATCGATATGAGGATATAGCAGGAGATATCTCAAATAAATTAAGAGGAGAGATTTGGAAATCGTTATGAGGAGAGAGGTTAGAGGAAAGATTTAGAATTCATTATGTGGAGATAGGATGAGAGATCTGGAAACAGTTGTGAGGTGAGAGGAGAGACTGTGGAATACTAAAGAGAAGAGAGGTGAGAGCAGAGAGGAGAGTTTCGGGAATCCTTGTGAACAGATAGGACAGATTTAGAAATCGTTATCAGGACACAGGAGAGGGCAGTTTTCAAATAGTTATCAGGAGAAAGGGTAGAGGAGAGATTTAGAAGAAATTATGCAGAGAGGACGAGAGATTTGTAAACATTTGTGAGGAGACAGCAGAGATGTTGGAATACTTATGACGAGGGAGGTGATAGCACAGAAAAGAGATTTGGAAATCGTTATGAGGAGATAGGAGGAGAGAACTCAAATTAATTATGAGGAGAGATGAGACAGGAGAGATTTGGAAATCGTTCTGAGGAGAGATGAGAAAAGAGATACAAGGAAAGATTTATGAGCAGTGAGGATAGAGGAAAGATTTACAATTTATTATGTGGAGATAGGATGAGAGATTTCAAAACAGTGGTGAGGTGAGGGGAGAGATTGTGGAATACAAAAGAGAAGAGAAGTGAGAGCAGAGAGGACAGTTTTGGGAATCCTTGTGAGCAGATAGGAGAGATTTGGAAATCGTTATCAGGACGCAGGTGACAGGAGATTTTGAAATAGTTAGGAGAGAGGATAGAGGAGAGATTTAGAAGCAATTATGCGGATAGAGGAGGAGAGAGTTTTACACATTTCTCAGGAGACAGTAGAGATTTTGGATTACGTAGGATTAGAGAGGGGATAGCACAGAAGAGAGATACGAAATCGTTATCAGCAGATAGAGATTTGGAAATAGTTATGAGGATATAGGAGGAGAGATCTCAAATTAATTGAGAGGAGAGATTTCGAAATAGTTATGAGGAGAGAGGATAGACGAGAGATTTAGAAGCAATTATGCGGACAGAGGAGGAGAGATCTGTAAACATTTGTGTGGAGACAGTAGAGGTTTTGGAATACTTATGAGGAGGGAGGTGATAGCACAAAAGAGATATTTGGAAATCGTTATGAGAAGATAATGGAGAGCTCAAATTAATTAAAACGAGACATGAGAGGACAAAATTGGAAATCATTATGAAGAGAAAGGAGAGATTTGGAAATCGTTATCAGGACACAGGAGATGGGAGATTTCGAAATGGTCATGAGGACAGAGGAGACGAGATGAAAGGAATAGTTATGAGGAGAGAGGAGAAAAGACATATTGGTAAAAATTTCCGAGCACAGCGGTAGAAGAAAGATTTAAAATTAATTCTGCGGAGAGAGGAGGAGAGAGTTTTAAAGATTTGGCAGGGAGACATTAGGTATTTTGGAATACTTAGGCGTAGAGAGGGGATAGCACAGAAGAGAGATATGAAATCGTTATCAGGAGATAGAAATTTGGAAATAGTTATGAGCATATAGGAGGAGACATCTCAAATTAATTAAGAGGAGAGATTGGCAAATCACTATGAGGAGATAGGTTAGAGGAAAGATTTAGAATTCATTATGTGGAGATAGGATGAGAGATCTGGAAACAGTTGTGAGGTGAGAGGAGAGACTGTGGAATACTAAACAGAAGAGAGGTGAGAGCAGACAGCAGAGATTTGGAAATCGTTATCAGGACACAGGAGACGGGAGATTTGAAATAGTTATGAGGAGAGAGGATAGAGGAGAGATTTAGAAGCATTATGCGGATAGAGGAGGAGAGATTTGTAAACATGTGAGGAGACAGTAGAGATTTTGGAATACTTATGAGGAGGGAGGTGATAGCACAGAAGAGATATTTGGAAAGCGTTATGAGAACATAATGGAGAGCTCAAATTAATTAAAACGAGACATGAGAGGACAAAATTGGAACTCATTATGAGGAGTAAGGACAGTTGGAAATCGTTCAGAGGACACAGCACAGGAGAGATTTAGAATACTTATAAGGAGACAGGAGAAAAGAGATATTATTAAGTATTTATGACAAGAGAGCATACAGGAGAGCTTTAGAATTAGTTATGAGGAAAGAGGAGGAGAGATGTATAAACATTTGTGAGGAGACAGTAGGTATTTTGGAATAGTTAGGCTTAGAGAGGGGATAGCACAGAAGAGAGATTCCGAAATCGTTATCAGGAGATAGAGATTTGGAAATCGATATGAGGATATAGCAGGAGATATCTCAAATTAATTAAGAGGAGAGATTTGGAAATCGTTATGAGGAGAGAGGTTAGAGGAAAGATTTAGAATTCATTATGTGGAGATAGGATGAGAGATCTGGAAACAGTTGTGAGGAGAGGGGAGAGAATGTGCAATACTAAGGAGAAGAGAGGTGAGAGCAGAGAGGAGAGTTTCGGGAATCCTTGTGAACAGATAGGAGAGATTTGGAAATCGTTACCAGGACACAGGAGAGGGCAGTTTTCAAAATAGTTATCAGGAGAAAGGGTAGAGGAGAGATTTAGAAGAAATTATGCAGAGAGGACGAGAGATTTGTAAACATTTGTGAGGAGACAGCAGAGATGTTGGAATACTTATGACGAGGGAGGTGATAGCACAGAAAAGAGATTTGGAAATCGTTATGAGGAGATAGGAGGAGAGAACTCAAATTAATTATGAGGAGAGATGAGACAGGTGAGATTTGGAAATCGTTCTGAGGAGAGATGAGAAAAGAGATACAAGGAAAGATTTATGAGCAGTGAGGATAGAGGAAAGATTTACAATTTATTATGTGGAGATAGGATGAGAGATTTCAAAACAGTGGTGAGGTGAGGGGAGAGATTGTGGAATACAAAAGAGAAGAGAAGTGAGAGCAGAGAGGACAGTTTTGGGAATCCTTGTGAGCAGATAGGAGAGATTTGGAAATCGTTATCAGGACGCAGGAGACGGGAGATTTTGAAATAGTTATGAGGAGAGAGGATAGAGGAGAGATTTAGAAGCAATTATGCGGATAGAGGAGGAGAGATTTGTAAACATTTGTGAGGAGATAGTAGAGATTTTGGAATACTTATGAGGAGGGAGGTGATAGCACAGAAGAGATATTTGGAAATCGTTATGAGAATATACTGGAGAGCTGAAATTAATTAAAATGAGACATGAGAGGTCAAAATTGGAACTCATTATGAGGAGTAAGGAGAGTTGGAAATCGTTCAGAGGACACAGCACAGGAGAGATTTAGAAATACTTATAAGGAGACAGGAGAAAAGAGATATTATTAAGTATTTATGACAAGAGAGCATACAGGAGAGCTTTAGAATTAGTTATGCGGAAAGAGGAGGAGAGATGTGTAAACATTTGTGAGGAGACAGTAGGTATTTGGAATACTTAGGCTTACAGAGGGGATAGCACAGAAGAGAGATTCCGAAATCGTTATCACGAGATCGAGATTTGGAAATCGATATGAGGATATAGCAGGAGATATCTCAAATTAATTAAGAGGAGAGATTTGGAAATCGTTATGAGGAGAGAGGTTAGAGGAAAGATTTAGAATTCATTATGTGGAGATAGGATGAGAGATCTGGAAACAGTTGTGAGGTGAGAGGAGAGACTGTGGAATACTAAACAGAAGAGAGGTGAGAGCAGAGAGCAGAGATTTGGAAATCGTTATCAGGACACAGGAGATGGGAGATTTCGAAATGGTCATGAGGACAGAGGAGACGAGATGAAAGGAAATAGTTATGAGAAGAGAGGAGAAAAGACATATTGGTAAAAATTTCCGAGCACAGCGGATAGAGGAAAGATTTAGAATTCATTCTGCGGAGAGAGGAGGAGAGAGTTTTAAAGATTTGTCAGGAGACAGTAGGTATTTTGGAATACTTAGGCGTAGAGAGGGGATAGCACAGAAGAGAGATTCCGAAATCGTTATCAGCAGATAGAGATTTGGAAATCGTTATGAGGATATACGAGGAGACATTTCAAATTAACTAAGAGGAGAGGTGAGAGGCGAGAGATTCGGAAATAATTATGAGGAGAAAGGAGAGATTTGGAAATCGTTATGAGGAGAGAGGTTACAGGAAAGATTTAGAATCAATTATGTGGAGATAGGATGAGCGATCTGGAAACAGTTGTGAGGAGAGGGGAGAGAATGTGAAATACTAAAGAGAAGAGAGGTGAGAGCAGAGAGGAAAGTTTCAGGAATCCTTGTGAGCACATAGGAGAGATTTGGAAATCGTTATCAGGACACAGGAGAGGGCAGTTTTCAAAATAGTTATCAGGAGAAAGGGTAGAGGAGATATTTAGAAGAAATTATGCAGAGAGGACGAGAGATTTGTAAACATTTGTGAGGAGACAGCAGAGATGTTGGAATACTTATGACGAGGGAGGTGATAGCACAGAAAAGAGATTTGGAAATCGTTATGAGGAGATAGGAGGAGAGAACTCAAATTAATTATGAGGAGAGATGAGACAGGAGAGATTTGGAAATCGTTCTGAGGAGAGATGAGAAAAGAGATACAAGGAAAGATTTATGAGCAGTGAGGATAGAGGAAAGATTTACAATTTATTATGTGGAGATAGGATGAGAGATTTCAAAACAGTGGTGAGGTGAGGGGAGAGATTGTGGAATACAAAAGAGAAGAGAAGTGAGAGCAGAGAGGACAGTTTTGGGAATCCTTGTGAGCAGATAGGAGAGATTTGGAAATCGTTATCAGGACGCAGGAGACAGGAGATTTTGAAATAGTTAGGAGAGAGGATAGAGGAGAGATTTAGAAGCAATTATGCGGATAGAGGAGGAGAGAGTTTTACACATTTCTCAGGAGACAGTAGAGATTTTGGAATACGTAGGATTAGAGGGGATAGCACAGAAGAGAGATACGAAATCGTTATCAGCAGATAGAGATTTGGAAATAGTTATGAGGATATAGGAGGAGAGATCTCAAATTAATTGAGAGGAGAGATTTCGAAATAGTTATGAGGAGAGAGGATAGACGAGAGATTTAGAAGCAATTATGCGGACAGAGGAGGAGAGATCTGTAAACATTTGTGTGGAGACAGTAGAGGTTTTGGAATACTTATGAGGAGGGAGGTGATAGCACAAAAGAGATATTTGGAAATCGTTATGAGAAGATAATGGAGAGCTCAAATTAATTAAAACGAGACATGAGAGGACAAAATTGGAAATCATTATGAAGAGAAAGGAGAGATTTGGAAATCGTTATCAGGACACAGGAGATGGGAGATTTCGAAATGGTCATGAGGACAGAGGAGACGAGATGAAAGGAAATAGTTATGAGGAGAGAGGAGAAAAGACATATTGGTAAAAATTTCCGAGCACAGCGGTAGAGGAAAGATTTAAAATTAATTCTGCGGAGAGAGGAGGAGAGAGTTTTAAAGATTTGGCAGGAGACATTAGGTATTTTGGAATACTTAGGCGTAGAGAGGGGATAGCACAGAAGAGAGATATGAAATCGTTATCAGGAGATAGAAATTTGGAAATAGATATGAGCATATAGGAGGAGACATCTCAAATTAATTAAGAGGAGAGATTGGCAAATCACTATGAGGAGATAGGTTAGAGGAAAGATTTAGAATTCATTATGTGGAGATAGGATGAGAGATCTGGAAACAGTTGTGAGGTGAGAGGAGAGACTGTGGAATACTAAACAGAAGAGAGGTGAGAGCAGACAGCAGAGATTTGGAAATCGTTATCAGGACACAGGAGACGGGAGATTTTGAAATAGTTATGAGGAGAGAGGATAGAGGAGAGATTTAGAAGCAATTATGCGGATAGAGGAGGAGAGATTTGTAAACATGTGAGGAGACAGTAGAGATTTTGGAATACTTATGAGGAGGGAGGTGATAGCACAGAAGAGATATTTGGAAAGCGTTATGAGAACATAATGGAGAGCTCAAATTAATTAAAACGAGACATGAGAGGACAAAATTGGAACTCATTATGAGGAGTAAGGACAGTTGGAAATCGTTCAGAGGACACAGCACAGGAGAGATTTAGAAATACTTATAAGGAGACAGGAGAAAAGAGATATTATTAAGTATTTATGACAAGAGAGCATACAGGAGAGCTTTAGAATTAGTTATGAGGAAAGAGGAGGAGAGATGTATAAACATTTGTGAGGAGACAGCAGGGATTTTGGAATAGTTAGGCTTAGAGAGGGGATAGCACAGAAGAGAGATTCCGAAATCGTTATCACGAGATCGAGATTTGGAAATCGATATGAGGATATAGCAGGAGATATCTCAAATTAATTAAGAGGAGAGATTTGGAAATCGTTATGAGGAGAGAGGTTAGAGGAAAGATTTAGAATTCATTATGTGGAGATAGGATGAGAGATCTGGAAACAGTTGTGAGGTGAGAGGAGAGACTGTGGAATACTAAACAGAAGAGAGGTGAGAGCAGAGAGCAGAGATTTGGAAATCGTTATCAGGACACAGGAGATGGGAGATTTCGAAATGGTCATGAGGACAGAGGAGACGAGATGAAAGGAAATAGTTATGAGAAGAGAGGAGAAAAGACATATTGGTAAAAATTTCCGAGCACAGCGGATAGAGGAAAGATTTAGAATTCATTCTGCGGAGAGAGGAGGAGAGAGTTTTAAAGATTTGTCAGGAGACAGTAGGTATTTTGGAATACTTAGGCGTAGAGAGGGGATAGCACAGAAGAGAGATTCCGAAATCGTTATCAGCAGATAGAGATTTGGAAATCGTTATGAGGATATACGAAGAGACATTTCAAATTAACTAAGAGGAGAGGTGAGAGGCGAGAGATTCGGAAATAATTATGAGGAGAAAGGAGAGATTTGGAAATCGTTATGAGGAGAGAGGTTACAGGAAAGATTTAGAATCAATTATGTGGAGATAGGATGAGCGATCTGGAAACAGTTGTGAGGAGAGGGGAGAGAATGTGAAATACTAAAGAGAAGAGAGGTGAGAGCAGAGAGGAAAGTTTTCAGGAATCCTTGTGAGCACATAGGAGAGATTTGGAAATCGTTATCAGGACACAGGAGAGGGCAGTTTTCAAAATAGTTATCAGGAGAAAGGGTAGAGGAGATATTTAGAAGAAATTATGCAGAGAGGACGAGAGATTTGTAAACATTTGTGAGGAGACAGCAGAGATGTTGGAATACTTATGACGAGGGAGGTGATAGCACAGAAAAGAGATTTGGAATCGTTATGAGGAGATAGGAGGAGAGAACTCAAATTAATTATGAGGAGAGATGAGACAGGAGAGATTTGGAAATCGTTCTGAGGAGAGATGAGAAAAGAGATACAAGGAAAGATTTATGAGCAGTGAGGATAGAGGAAAGATTTACAATTTATTATGTGGAGATAGGATGAGAGATTTCAAAACAGTGGTGAGGTGAGGGGAGAGATTGTGGAATACAAAAGAGAAGAGAAGTGAGAGCAGAGAGGACAGTTTTGGGAATCCTTGTGAGCAGATAGGAGAGATTTGGAAATCGTTATCAGGACGCAGGAGACAGGAGATTTTGAAATAGTTAGGAGAGGATAGAGGAGAGATTTAGAAGCAATTATGCGGATAGAGGAGGAGAGAGTTTTACACATTTCTCAGGAGACAGTAGAGATTTTGGAATACGTAGGATTAGAGGGGATAGCACAGAAGAGAGATACGAAATCGTTATCAGCAGATAGAGATTTGGAAATAGTTATGAGGATATAGGAGGAGAGATCTCAAATTAATTGAGAGGAGAGATTTCGAAATAGTTATGAGGAGAGAGGATAGACGAGAGATTTAGAAGCAATTATGCGGACAGAGGAGGAGAGATCTGTAAACATTTGTGTGGAGACAGTAGAGGTTTTGGAATACTTATGAGGAGGGAGGTGATAGCACAAAAGAGATATTTGGAAATCGTTATGAGAAGATAATGGAGAGCTCAAATTAATTAAAACGAGACATGAGAGGACAAAATTGGAAATCATTATGAAGAGAAAGGAGAGATTTGGAAATCGTTATCAGGACACAGGAGATGGGAGATTTCGAAATGGTCATGAGGACAGAGGAGACGAGATGAAAGGAAATAGTTATGAGGAGAGAGGAGAAAAGACATATTGGTAAAAATTTCCGAGCACAGCGGTAGAGGAAAGATTTAAAATTAATTCTGCGGAGAGAGGAGGAGAGAGTTTTAAAGATTTGGCAGGAGACATTAGGTATTTTGGAATACTTAGGCGTAGAGAGGGGATAGCACAGAAGAGAGATATGAAATCGTTATCAGGAGATAGAAATTTGGAAATAGATATGAGCATATAGGAGGAGACATCTCAAATTAATTAAGAGGAGAGATTGGCAAATCACTATGAGGAGATAGGTTAGAGGAAAGATTTAGAATTCATTATGTGGAGATAGGATGAGAGATCTGGAAACAGTTGTGAGGTGAGAGGAGAGACTGTGGAATACTAAACAGAAGAGAGGTGAGAGCAGACAGCAGAGATTTGGAAATCGTTATCAGGACACAGGAGACGGGAGATTTTGAAATAGTTATGAGGAGAGAGGATAGAGGAGAGATTTAGAAGCAATTATGCGGATAGAGGAGGAGAGATTTGTAAACATGTGAGGAGACAGTAGAGATTTTGGAATACTTATGAGGAGGGAGGTGATAGCACAGAAGAGATATTTGGAAAGCGTTATGAGAACATAATGGAGAGCTCAAATTAATTAAAACGAGACATGAGAGGACAAAATTGGAACTCATTATGAGGAGTAAGGACAGTTGGAAATCGTTCAGAGGACACAGCACAGGAGAGATTTAGAAATACTTATAAGGAGACAGGAGAAAAGAGATATTATTAAGTATTTATGACAAGAGAGCATACAGGAGAGCTTTAGAATTAGTTATGAGGAAAGAGGAGGAGAGATGTATAAACATTTGTGAGGAGACAGTAGGGATTTTGGAATAGTTAGGCTTAGAGAGGGGATAGCACAGAAGAGAGATTCCGAAATCGTTATCAGGAGATAGAGATTGGAAATCGATATGAGGATATAGCAGGAGATATCTCAAATTAATTAAGAGGAGAGATTTGGAAATCGTTATGAGGAGAGAGGTTAGAGGAAAGATTTAGAATTCATTATGTGGAGATAGGATGAGAGATCTGGAAACAGTTGTGAGGTGAGAGGAGAGACTGTGGAATACTAAAGAGAAGAGAGGTGAGAGCAGAGAGGAGAGTTTCGGGAATCCTTGTGAACAGATAGGACAGATTTGGAAATCGTTATCAGGACACAGGAGAGGGCAGTTTTCAAAATAGTTATCAGGAGAAAGGGTAGAGGAGAGATTTAGAAGAAATTATGCAGAGAGGACGAGAGATTTGTAAACATTTGTGAGGAGACAGCAGAGATGTTGGAATACTTATGACGAGGGAGGTGATAGCACAGAAAAGAGATTTGGAAATCGTTATGAGGAGATAGGAGGAGAGAACTCAAATTAATTATGAGGAGAGATGAGACAGGTGAGATTTGGAAATCGTTCTGAGGAGAGATGAGAAAAGAGATACAAGGAAAGATTTATGAGCAGTGAGGATAGAGGAAAGATTTACAATTTATTATGTGGAGATAGGATGAGAGATTTCAAAACAGTGGTGAGGTGAGGGGAGAGATTGTGGAATACAAAAGAGAAGAGAAGTGAGAGCAGAGAGGACAGTTTTGGGAATCCTTGTGAGCAGATAGGAGAGATTTGGAAATCGTTATCAGGACGCAGGTGACAGGAGATTTTGAAATAGTTAGGAGAGAGGATAGAGGAGAGATTTAGAAGCAATTATGCGGATAGAGGAGGAGAGAGTTTTACACATTTCTCAGGAGACAGTAGAGATTTTGGAATACGTAGGATTAGAGGGGATAGCACAGAAGAGAGATACGAAATCGTTATCAGCAGATAGAGATTTGGAAATAGTTATGAGGATATAGGAGGAGAGATCTCAAATTAATTGAGAGGAGAGATTTCGAAATAGTTATGAGGAGAGAGGATAGACGAGAGATTTAGAAGCAATTATGCGGACAGAGGAGGAGAGATCTGTAAACATTTGTGTGGAGACAGTAGAGGTTTTGGAATACTTATGAGGAGGGAGGTGATAGCACAAAAGAGATATTTGGAAATCGTTATGAGAAGATAATGGAGAGCTCAAATTAATTAAAACGAGACATGAGAGGACAAAATTGGAAATCATTATGAAGAGAAAGGAGAGATTTGGAAATCGTTATCAGGACACAGGAGATGGGAGATTTCGAAATGGTCATGAGGACAGAGGAGACGAGATGAAAGGAAATAGTTATGAGGAGAGAGGAGAAAAGACATATTGGTAAAAATTTCCGAGCACAGCGGTAGAGGAAAGATTTAAAATTAATTCTGCGGAGAGAGGAGGAGAGAGTTTTAAAGATTGGCAGGAGACATTAGGTATTTTGGAATACTTAGGCGTAGAGAGGGGATAGCACAGAAGAGAGATATGAAATCGTTATCAGGAGATAGAAATTTGGAAATAGTTATGAGCATATAGGAGGAGACATCTCAAATTAATTAAGAGGAGAGATTGGCAAATCACTATGAGGAGATAGGTTAGAGGAAAGATTTAGAATTCATTATGTGGAGATAGGATGAGAGATCTGGAAACAGTTGTGAGGTGAGAGGAGAGACTGTGGAATACTAAACAGAAGAGAGGTGAGAGCAGACAGCAGAGATTTGGAAATCGTTATCAGGACACAGGAGACGGGAGATTTTGAAATAGTTATGAGGAGAGAGGATAGAGGAGAGATTTAGAAGCAATTATGCGGATAGAGGAGGAGAGATTTGTAAACATGTGAGGAGACAGTAGAGATTTTGGAATACTTATGAGGAGGGAGGTGATAGCACAGAAGAGATATTTGGAAAGCGTTATGAGAACATAATGGAGAGCTCAAATTAATTAAAACGAGACATGAGAGGACAAAATTGGAACTCATTATGAGGAGTAAGGACAGTTGGAAATCGTTCAGAGGACACAGCACAGGAGAGATTTAGAAATACTTATAAGGAGACAGGAGAAAAGAGATATTATTAAGTATTTATGACAAGAGAGCATACAGGAGAGCTTTAGAATTAGTTATGAGGAAAGAGGAGGAGAGATGTATAAACATTTGTGAGGAGACAGTAGGGATTTTGGAATAGTTAGGCTTAGAGAGGGGATAGCACAGAAGAGAGATTCCGAAATCGTTATCAGGAGATAGAGATTTGGAAATCGATATGAGGATATAGCAGGAGATATCTCAAATTAATTAAGAGGAGAGATTTGGAAATCGTTATGAGGAGAGAGGTTAGAGGAAAGATTTAGAATTCATTATGTGGAGATAGGATGAGAGATCTGGAAACAGTTGTGAGGTGAGAGGAGAGACTGTGGAATACTAAAGAGAAGAGAGGTGAGAGCAGAGAGGAGAGTTTCGGGAATCCTTGTGAACAGATAGGACAGATTTGGAAATCGTTATCAGGACACAGGAGAGGGCAGTTTTCAAAATAGTTATCAGGAGAAAGGGTAGAGGAGAGATTTAGAAGAAATTATGCAGAGAGGACGAGAGATTTGTAAACATTTGTGAGGAGACAGCAGAGATGTTGGAATACTTATGACGAGGGAGGTGATAGCACAGAAAAGAGATTTGGAAATCGTTATGAGGAGATAGGAGGAGAGAACTCAAATTAATTATGAGGAGAGATGAGACAGGTGAGATTTGGAAATCGTTCTGAGGAGAGATGAGAAAAGAGATACAAGGAAAGATTTATGAGCAGTGAGGATAGAGGAAAGATTTACAATTTATTATGTGGAGATAGGATGAGAGATTTCAAAACAGTGGTGAGGTGAGGGGAGAGATTGTGGAATACAAAGAGAAGAGAAGTGAGAGCAGAGAGGACAGTTTTGGGAATCCTTGTGAGCAGATAGGAGAGATTTGGAAATCGTTATCAGGACGCAGGAGACGGGAGATTTTGAAATAGTTATGAGGAGAGAGGATAGAGGAGAGATTTAGAAGCAATTATGCGGATAGAGGAGGAGAGATTTGTAAACATTTGTGAGGAGATAGTAGAGATTTTGGAATACTTATGAGGAGGGAGGTGATAGCACAGAAGAGATATTTGGAAATCGTTATGAGAATATACTGGAGAGCTGAAATTAATTAAAATGAGACATGAGAGGTCAAAATTGGAACTCATTATGAGGAGTAAGGAGAGTTGGAAATCGTTCAGAGGACACAGCACAGGAGAGATTTAGAAATACTTATAAGGAGACAGGAGAAAAGAGATATTATTAAGTATTTATGACAAGAGAGCATACAGGAGAGCTTTAGAATTAGTTATGCGGAAAGAGGAGGAGAGATGTGTAAACATTTGTGAGGAGACAGTAGGTATTTTGGAATAGTTAGGCTTAGAGAGGGGATAGCACAGAAGAGAGATTCCGAAATCGTTATCAGGAGATAGAGATTTGGAAATCGATATGAGGATATAGCAGGAGATATCTCAATTAATTAAGAGGAGAGATTTGGAAATCGTTATGAGGAGAGAGGTTAGAGGAAAGATTTAGAATTCATTATGTGGAGATAGGATGAGAGATCTGGAAACAGTTGTGAGGTGAGAGGAGAGACTGTGGAATACTAAAGAGAAGAGAGGTGAGAGCAGAGAGGAAAGTTTCAGGAATCCTTGTGAACAGATAGGACAGATTTGGAAATCGTTATCAGGACACAGGAGGGCAGTTTTCAAAATAGTTATCAGGAGAAAGGGTAGAGGAGAGATTTAGAAGAAATTATGCAGAGAGGACGAGAGATTTGTAAACATTTGTGAGGAGACAGCAGAGATGTTGGAATACTTATGACGAGGGAGGTGATAGCACAGAAAAGAGATTTGGAAATCGTTATGAGGAGATAGGAGGAGAGAACTCAAATTAATTATGAGGAGAGATGAGACAGGAGAGATTTGGAAATCGTTCTGAGGAGAGATGAGAAAAGAGATACAAGGAAAGATTTATGAGCAGTGAGGATAGAGGAAAGATTTACAATTTATTATGTGGAGATAGGATGAGAGATTTCAAAACAGTGGTGAGGTGAGGGGAGAGATTGTGGAATACAAAAGAGAAGAGAAGTGAGAGCAGAGAGGACAGTTTTGGGAATCCTTGTGAGCAGATAGGAGAGATTTGGAAATCGTTATCAGGACGCAGGTGACAGGAGATTTTGAAATAGTTAGGAGAGAGGATAGAGGAGAGATTTAGAAGCAATTATGCGGATAGAGGAGGAGAGAGTTTTACACATTTCTCAGGAGACAGTAGAGATTTTGGAATACGTAGGATTAGAGAGGGGATAGCACAGAAGAGAGATACGAAATCGTTATCAGCAGATAGAGATTTGGAAATAGTTATGAGGATATAGGAGGAGAGATCTCAAATTAATTGAGAGGAGAGATTTCGAAATAGTTATGAGGAGAGAGGATAGACGAGAGATTTAGAAGCAATTATGCGGACAGAGGAGGAGAGATCTGTAAACATTTGTGTGGAGACAGTAGAGGTTTGGAATACTTATGAGGAGGGAGGTGATAGCACAAAAGAGATATTTGGAAATCGTTATGAGAAGATAATGGAGAGCTCAAATTAATTAAAACGAGACATGAGAGGACAAAATTGGAAATCATTATGAAGAGAAAGGAGAGATTTGGAAATCGTTATCAGGACACAGGAGATGGGAGATTTCGAAATGGTCATGAGGACAGAGGAGACGAGATGAAAGGAAATAGTTATGAGGAGAGAGGAGAAAAGACATATTGGTAAAAATTTCCGAGCACAGCGGTAGAGGAAAGATTTAAAATTAATTCTGCGGAGAGAGGAGGAGAGAGTTTTAAAGATTTGGCAGGAGACATTAGGTATTTTGGAATACTTAGGCGTAGAGAGGGGATAGCACAGAAGAGAGATATGAAATCGTTATCAGGAGATAGAAATTTGGAAATAGTTATGAGCATATAGGAGGAGACATCTCAATTAATTAAGAGGAGAGATTGGCAAATCACTATGAGGAGATAGGTTAGAGGAAAGATTTAGAATTCATTATGTGGAGATAGGATGAGAGATCTGGAAACAGTTGTGAGGTGAGAGGAGAGACTGTGGAATACTAAACAGAAGAGAGGTGAGAGCAGACAGCAGAGATTTGGAAATCGTTATCAGGACACAGGAGACGGGAGATTTTGAAATAGTTATGAGGAGAGAGGATAGAGGAGAGATTTAGAAGCAATTATGCGGATAGAGGAGGAGAGATTTGTAAACATGTGAGGAGACAGTAGAGATTTTGGAATACTTATGAGGAGGGAGGTGATAGCACAGAAGAGATATTTGGAAAGCGTTATGAGAACATAATGGAGAGCCTCAAATTAATTAAAACGAGACATGAGAGGACAAAATTGGAACTCATTATGAGGAGTAAGGACAGTTGGAATCGTTCAGAGGACACAGCACAGGAGAGATTTAGAAATACTTATAAGGAGACAGGAGAAAAGAGATATTATTAAGTATTTATGACAAGAGAGCATACAGGAGAGCTTTAGAATTAGTTATGAGGAAAGAGGAGGAGAGATGTATAAACATTTGTGAGGAGACAGTAGGGATTTTGGAATAGTTAGGCTTAGAGAGGGGATAGCACAGAAGAGAGATTCCGAAATCGTTATCAGGAGATAGAGATTTGGAAATCGATATGAGGATATAGCAGGAGATATCTCAAATTAATTAAGAGGAGAGATTTGGAAATCGTTATGAGGAGAGAGGTTAGAGGAAAGATTTAGAATTCATTATGTGGAGATAGGATGAGAGATCTGGAAACAGTTGTGAGGTGAGAGGAGAGACTGTGGAATACTAAAGAGAAGAGAGGTGAGAGCAGAGAGGAGAGTTTCGGGAATCCTTGTGAACAGATAGGACAGATTTGGAAATCGTTATCAGGACACAGGAGAGGGCAGTTTTCAAAATAGTTATCAGGAGAAAGGGTAGAGGAGAGATTTAGAAGAAATTATGCAGAGAGGACGAGAGATTTGTAAACATTTGTGAGGAGACAGCAGAGATGTTGGAATACTTATGACGAGGGAGGTGATAGCACAGAAAAGAGATTTGGAAATCGTTATGAGGAGATAGGAGGAGAGAACTCAAATTAATTATGAGGAGAGATGAGACAGGAGAGATTTGGAAATCGTTTCTGAGGAGAGATGAGAAAAGAGATACAAGGAAAGATTTATGAGCAGTGAGGATAGAGGAAAGATTTACAATTTATTATGTGGAGATAGGATGAGAGATTTCAAAAACAGTGGTGAGGTGAGGGGAGAGATTGTGGAATACAAAAGAGAAGAGAAGTGAGAGCAGAGAGGACAGTTTTGGGAATCCTTGTGAGCAGATAGGAGAGATTTGGAAATCGTTATTCAGGACGCAGGAGACGGGAGATTTTGAAATAGTTATGAGGATAGAGGATAGAGGAGAGATTAGAAGCAATATGCGGATAGAGGAGGAGAGATTTGTAAACATTTGTGAGGAGATAGTAGAGATTTTGGAATACTTATGAGGAGGGAGGTGATAGCACAGAAGAGATATTTGGAAAGCGTATGAGAACATAATGGAGAGCTCAAATTATATTAAAACGAGACATGAGAGGACAAAATTGGAACTCATTATGAGGAGTAAGGAGAGTTGGAAATCGTTCAGAGACACAGCACAGGAGAGATTTAGAAATACTTATAAGGAGACAGGAGAAAAGATATTATTAAGTATTTATGACAAGAGAGCATACAGGAGAGCTTTAGAATTAGTTATGCGGAAAGAGGAGGAGAGATGTGTAACATTTGTGAGGAGACAGTAGGTATTTTGGAATACTTAGGCTTACAGAGGGGATAGCACAGAAGAGAGATTCCGAAATCGTTATCAGGAGATAGAGATTTGAAATCGATATGAGGATATAGCAGGAGATATCTCCAAATTAATTAAGAGGAGAGATTTGGAAATCGTTATGAGGAGAGAGGTTATAGGGAAAGATTTAGAATTCATTATGTGGAGATAGGATGAGAGATCTGGAAACAGTTGTGGAGGTGAGAGGAGAGACTGTGGAATACTAAACAGAAGAGAGGTGAGAGCAGAGAGCAGAGACTTTGAAATCGTTATCAGGACACAGGAGATGGGAGATTTCGAAATGGTCATGAGGACAGAGGAGACGAGATGAAGGAAATAGTTATGAGAAGAGAGGAGAAAAGACATATTGGTAAAAATTTCCGAGCACAGCGGATAGAGGAAAGATTTAGAATTCATTCTGCGGAGAGAGGAGGAGAGAGTTTTAAAGATTGTCAGGAGACAGTAGGTTATTTTGGAATACTTAGGCGTAGAGAGGGGATAGCACAGAAGAGAGATTCCGAAATCGTTATCAGCAGATAGAGATTTGGAAATCGTTATGAGGATATACGAGGAGACATCTCAAATTAATTAAGAGGAGAGGTGAGAGGCGAGAGATTCGGAAATAATTATGAGGAGAAAGGAGAGATTTGGAAATCGTTATGAGGAGAGAGGTTACAGGAAAGATTTAGAATTAATTATGTGGAGATAGGATGAGCGATCTGGAAACAGTTGTGAGGAGAGGGGAGAGAATGTGCAATACTAAAGAGAAGAGAGGTGAGAGCAGAGAGGAGAGTTTCGGGAATCCTTGTGAACAGATAGGAGAGATTTGGAAATCGTTATCAGGACACAGGAGAGGGCAGTTTTCAAAATAGTTATCAGGAGAAAGGGTAGAGGAGAGATTTAGAAGAAATTATGCAGAGAGGACGAGAGATTTGTAAACATTTGTGAGGAGACAGCAGAGATGTTGGAATACTTATGACGAGGGAGGTGATTAGCACAGAAAGAGATTTGGAAATCGTATGAGGAGATAGGAGGAGAGAACTCAAATTAATTATGAGGAGAGATGCGACAGGTGAGATTGGAAATCGTCTGAGAGAGATGAGAAAAGAGATACAAGGAAAGATTTATGAGCAGTGAGGATAGAGGAAAGATTTACAATTATTATGTGGACGATAGGATGAGAGATTCCAAAACAGTGGTGAGGTGAGGGGAGAGATTGTGGAATACAAAAGAGAAGAGAAGTGAGAGCAGAGAGGACCGTTTTGGGAATCCTTGTGAGCAGATAGGAGAGATTTGGAAACTCGTTATCAGGACGCAGGAGACGGGAGATTTTGAAATAGTTATGAGGAGAGAGGATAGAGGAGAGATTTAGAAAGCAATTATGCGGATAGAGGAGGAGAGATTTTGTAAACATTTGTGAGGAGATAGTAGAGATTTTGGAATACTTATGAGGAGGGAGGTGATAGCACAGAAGAGATATTTGGAAATCGTTATGAGAATATACTGGAGAGCTCCAAATTAATTAAACGAGACATGAGAGGACAAAATTGGAACTCATTATGAGGAGTAAGGAGAGTTGGAATCGTTCAGAGGACCACAGCACAGGAGAGATTTAGAAATACTTATAAGGAGACAGGAAGAAAGAGATATTATTAAGTATTTATGGACAAGAGAGCATACAGGAGAGCTTTAGAATTAGTTATGCGGAAAGAGGAGGAGAGATGTGTAAACATTTGTGAGGAGACAGTAGGTATTTTGGAATACTAGGCTTACAGCGGGGATAGCACAGAAGAGAGATTCGAAATCGTTATCAGGAGATAGAGATTTGGAAATCGATATGAGGATATAGCAGGAGATATCTCAAATTAATTAAGAGGAGAGATTTGGAAATCGTTATGAGGAGAGAGGTTAGAGGAAAGATTTAGAATTCATTATGTGGAGATAGGATGAGAGATCTGGAAACAGTTGTGAGGTGAGAGGAGAGACTGTGGAATACTAAACAGAAGAGAGGTGAGAGCAGAGAGCAGAGATTTGAAATCGTTATCAGGACACAGGAGATGGGAGATTTCGAAATGGTCATGAGGACAGAGGACACGAGATGAAAGGAAATAGTTATGAGAAGAGAGGAGAAAAGACATATTGGTAAAAATTTCCGAGCACAGCGGATAGAGGAAAGATTTAGAATTCATTCTGCGGAGAGAGGAGGAGAGAGTTTTAAAGATTTGTCAGGAGACAGTAGGTATTTTGGAATACTTAGGCGTAGAGAGGGGATAGCACAGAAGAGAGATTCCGAAATCGTTATCAGCAGATAGAGATTTGGAAATCGTTATGAGGATTACGAAGAGACATTCAAATTAACTAAGAGGAGAGGTGAGAGGCGAGAGATTCGGAAATAATTATGAGGAGAAAGGAGAGATTTGGAAATCGTTATGAGGAGAGAGGTTACAGGAAAGATTTAGAATCAATTATGTGGAGATAGGATGAGAGATCTGGGAAACAGTTGTGAGGTGAGAGGGAGAGACTGTGGCAATACTAAGAGAGAAGAGAGGTGAGAGCAGAGAGGAGAGTTTCGGGAATCCTTGTGAACAGATAGGAGCAGATTTGGAAATCGTTATCAGGACACAGGAGAGGGCAGTTTCAAAATAGTTATCAGGAGAAAGGGTAGAGGAGAGATTTAGAAGAATTATGCAGAGAGGACGAGAGATTTGTAAACATTGTGAGGAGACAGCAGAGATGTTGGAATACTTATGACGAGGGAGGTGATAGCACAGAAAAGAGATTTGGAAATCGTTATGAGGAGATAGGAGGAGAGAACTCAAATTAATTATGAGGAGAGATGAGACAGGAGAGATTTGGAAATCGTTCTGGAGGAGAGATGAGAAAAGAGATACAAGAAAGATTTATGAGCAGTGAGGATAGAGGAAAGATTTACAATTTATTATGTGGAGATAGGATGAGAGATTTCAAAACAGTGGTGAGGTGAGGGGAGAGATTGTGGAATACAAAAGAGAAGAGAAGTGAGAGCAGAGAGGACAGTTTTGGGAATCCTTGTGAGCAGATAGGAGAGATTTGGAAATCGTTATCAGGACGCAGGAGACAGGAGATTTTGAAATAGTTAGGAGAGAGGATAGAGGAGAGATTTAGAAGCAATTATGCGGATAGAGGAGGGAGAGTTTTACACATTTCTCAGGAGACAGTAGAGATTTTGGAATACGTAGGATTAGAGAGGGGATAGCACAGAAGAGAGATACGAAATCGTTATCAGCAGATAGAGATTTGGAAATAGTTATGAGGATATAGGAGGAGAGATCTCAAATTAATTGAGAGGAGAGATTTCGAAATAGTTATGAGGAGAGAGGATAGACGAGAGATTTAGAAGCAATTATGCGGACAGAGGAGGAGAGATCTGTAAACATTTGTGTGGAGACAGTAGAGGTTTTGGAATACTTATGAGGAGGGAGGTGATAGCACAAAAGAGATATTTGGAAATCGTTATGAGAAGATAATGGAGAGCTCAAATTAATTAAAACGAGACATGAGAGGACAAAATTGGAAATCATTATGAAGAGAAAGGAGAGATTTGGAAATCGTTATCAGGACACAGGAGATGGGAGATTTCGAAATGGTCATGAGGACAGAGGAGACGAGATGAAAGGAAATAGTTATGAGGAGAGAGGAGAAAAGACATATTGGTAAAAATTTCCGAGCACAGCGGTAGAGGAAAGATTTAAAATTAATTCTGCGGAGAGAGGAGGAGAGAGTTTTAAAGATTTGGCAGGAGACATTAGGTATTTGGAATACTTAGGCGTAGAGAGGGGATAGCACAGAAGAGAGATATGAAATCGTTATCAGGAGATAGAAATTTGGAAATAGTTATGAGCATATAGGAGGAGACATCTCAAATTAATTAAGAGGAGAGATTGGCAAATCACTATGAGGAGATAGGTTAGAGGAAAGATTTAGAATTCATTATGTGGAGATAGGATGAGAGATCTGGAAACAGTTGTGAGGTGAGAGGAGAGACTGTGGAATACTAAACAGAAGAGAGGTGAGAGCAGACAGCAGAGATTTGGAAATCGTTATCAGGACACAGGAGACGGGAGATTTTGAAATAGTTATGAGGAGAGAGGATAGAGGAGAGATTTAGAAGCAATTATGCGGATAGAGGAGGAGAGATTTGTAAACATGTGAGGAGACAGTAGAGATTTTGGAATACTTATGAGGAGGGAGGTGATAGCACAGAAGAGATATTTGGAAAGCGTTATGAGAACATAATGGAGAGCTCAAATTAATTAAAACGAGACATGAGAGGACAAAATTGGAACTCATTATGAGGAGTAAGGACAGTTGGAAATCGTTCAGAGGACACAGCACAGGAGAGATTTAGAATACTTATAAGGAGACAGGAGAAAAGAGATATTATTAAGTATTTATGACAAGAGAGCATACAGGAGAGCTTTAGAATTAGTTATGCGGAAAGAGGAGGAGAGATGTGTAAACATTTGTGAGGAGACAGTAGTGATTTTGGAATAGTTAGGCTTAGAGAGGGGATAGCACAGAAGAGAGATTCCGAAATCGTTATCAGGAGATAGAGATTTGGAAATCGATATGAGGATATAGCAGGAGATATCTCAAATTAATTAAGAGGAGAGATTTGGAAATCGTTATGAGGAGAGAGGTTAGAGGAAAGATTTAGAATTCATTATGTGGAGATAGGATGAGAGATCTGGAAACAGTTGTGAGGTGAGAGGAGAGACTGTGGAATACTAAAGAGAAGAGAGGTGAGAGCAGAGAGGAGAGTTTCGGGAATCCTTGTGAACAGATAGGACAGATTTGGAAATCGTTATCAGGACACAGGAGAGGGCAGTTTTCAAAATAGTTATCAGGAGAAAGGGTAGAGGAGAGATTTAGAAGAAATTATGCAGAGAGGACGAGAGATTTGTAAACATTTGTGAGGAGACAGCAGAGATGTTGGAATACTTATGACGAGGGAGGTGATAGCACAGAAAAGAGATTTGGAAATCGTTATGAGGAGATAGGAGGAGAGAACTCAAATTAATTATGAGGAGAGATGAGACAGGAGAGATTTGGAAATCGTTCTGAGGAGAGATGAGAAAAGAGATACAAGGAAAGATTTATGAGCAGTGAGGATAGAGGAAAGATTTACAATTTATTATGTGGAGATAGGATGAGAGATTTCAAAACAGTGGTGAGGTGAGGGGAGAGATTGTGGAATACAAAAGAGAAGAGAAGTGAGAGCAGAGAGGACAGTTTTGGGAATCCTTGTGAGCAGATAGGAGAGATTTGGAAATCGTTATTAGGACGCAGGAGACGGGAGATTTTGAAATAGTTATGAGGAGAGAGGATAGAGGAGAGATTTAGAAGCAATTATGCGGATAGAGGAGGAGAGATTTGTAAACATTTGTGAGGAGATAGTAGAGATTTTGGAATACTTATGAGGAGGGAGGTGATAGCACAGAAGAGATATTTGGAAAGCGTATGAGAACATAATGGAGAGCTCAAATTAATTAAAACGAGACATGAGAGGACAAAATTGGAACTCATTATGAGGAGTAAGGAGAGTTGGAAATCGTTCAGAGGACACAGCACAGGAGAGATTTAGAAATACTTATAAGGAGACAGGAGAAAAGAGATATTATTAAGTATTTATGACAAGAGGCATACAGGAGAGCTTTAGAATTAGTTATGCGGAAAGAGGAGGAGAGATGTGTAAACATTTGTGAGGAGACAGTAGGT
The DNA here is from genome assembly GCF_009834535.1 of Camelus ferus. NCBI lineage: Eukaryota > Metazoa > Chordata > Mammalia > Artiodactyla > Camelidae > Camelus > Camelus ferus. The sequence continues at coordinate 101,901,855 of NC_045732.1, forward strand.
ATTTTGGAATACTTAGGCTTACAGAGGGGATAGCACAGAAGAGAGATTCCGAAATCGTTATCAGGAGATAGAGATTTGGAAATCGATATGAGGATATAGCAGGAGATATCTCAAATTAATTAAGAGGAGAGATTTGGAAATCGTTATGAGGAGAGAGGTTAGAGGAAGATTTAGAATTCATTATGTGGAGATAGGATGAGAGATCTGGAAACAGTTGTGAGGTGAGAGGAGAGACTGTGGAATACTAAACAGAAGAGAGGTGAGAGCAGAGAGCAGAGACTTTGAAATCGTTATCAGGACACAGGAGATGGGAGATTTCGAAATGGTCATGAGGACAGAGGAGACGAGATGAAAGGAAATAGTTATGAGAAGAGAGGAGAAAAGACATATTGGTAAAAATTTCCGAGCACAGCGGATAGAGGAAAGATTTAGAATTCATTCTGCGGAGAGGAGGAGAGAGTTTTAAAGATTTGTCAGGAGACAGTAGGTATTTTGGAATACTTAGGCGTAGAGAGGGGATAGCACAGAAGAGAGATTCCGAAATCGTTATCAGCAGATAGAGATTTGGAAATCGTTATGAGGATATACGAGGAGACATCTCAAATTAATTAAGAGGAGAGGTGAGAGGCGAGAGATTCGGAAATAATTATGAGGAGAAAGGAGAGATTTGGAAATCGTTATGAGGAGAGAGGTTACAGGAAAGATTTAGAATTAATTATGTGGAGATAGGATGAGCGATCTGAAACAGTTGTGAGGAGAGGGGAGAGAATGTGCAATACTAAAGAGAAGAGAGGTGAGAGCAGAGAGGAGAGTTTCGGGAATCCTTGTGAACAGATAGGAGAGATTTGGAAATCGTTATCAGGACACAGGAGAGGGCAGTTTTCAAAATAGTTATCAGGAGAAAGGGTAGAGGAGAGATTTAGAAGAAATTATGCAGAGAGGACGAGAGATTTGTAAACATTTGTGAGGAGACAGCAGAGATGTTGGAATACTTATGACGAGGGAGGTGATAGCACAGAAAAGAGATTTGGAAATCGTTATGAGGAGATAGGAGGAGAGAACTCAAATTAATTATGAGGAGAGATGAGACAGGTGAGATTTGGAAATCGTTCTGAGGAGAGATGAGAAAAGAGATACAAGGAAAGATTTATAGCAGTGAGGATAGAGGAAAGATTTACAATTTATTATGTGGAGATAGGATGAGAGATTTCAAAACAGTGGTGAGGTGAGGGGAGAGATTGTGGAATACAAAAGAGAAGAGAAGTGAGAGCAGAGAGGACAGTTTTGGGAATCCTTGTGAGCAGATAGGAGAGATTTGGAAATCGTTATCAGGACGCAGGAGACGGGAGATTTTGAAATAGTTATGAGGAGAGAGGATAGAGGAGAGATTTAGAAGCAATTATGCGGATAGAGGAGGAGAGATTTGTAAACATGTGAGGAGACAGTAGAGATTTTGGAATACTTATGAGGAGGGAGGTGATAGCACAGAAGAGATATTTGGAAATCGTTATGAGAATATACTGGAGAGCTGAAATTAATTAAAATGAGACATGAGAGGTCAAAATTGGAACTCATTATGAGGAGTAAGGAGAGTTGGAAATCGTTCAGAGGACACAGCACAGGAGAGATTTAGAAATACTTATAAGGAGACAGGAGAAAAGAGATATTATTAAGTATTTATGACAAGAGAGCATACAGGAGAGCTTTAGAATTAGTTATGCGGAAAGAGGAGGAGAGATGTGTAAACATTTGTGAGGAGACAGTAGGTATTTTGGAATACTTAGGCTTACAGAGGGATAGCACAGAAGAGAGATTCCGAAATCGTTATCACGAGATCGAGATTTGGAAATCGATATGAGGATATAGCAGGAGATATCTCAAATTAATTAAGAGGAGAGATTTGGAAATCGTTATGAGGAGAGAGGTTAGAGGAAAGATTTAGAATTCATTATGTGGAGATAGGATGAGAGATCTGGAAACAGTTGTGAGGTGAGAGGAGAGACTGTGGAATACTAAACAGAAGAGAGGTGAGAGCAGAGAGCAGAGATTTGGAAATCGTTATCAGGACACAGGAGATGGGAGATTTCGAAATGGTCATGAGGACAGAGGACACGAGATGAAAGGAAATAGTTATGAGAAGAGAGGAGAAAAGACATATTGGTAAAAATTTCCGAGCACAGCGGATAGAGGAAAGATTTAGAATTCATTCTGCGGAGAGAGGAGGAGAGAGTTTTAAAGATTTGTCAGGAGACAGTAGGTATTTTGGAATACTTAGGCGTAGAGAGGGGATAGCACAGAAGAGAGATTCCGAAATCGTTATCAGCAGATAGAGATTTGGAAATCGTTATGAGGATATACGAGAGACATTTCAAATTAACTAAGAGGAGAGGTGAGAGGCGAGAGATTCGGAAATAATTATGAGGAGAAAGGAGAGATTTGGAAATCGTTATGAGGAGAGAGGTTACAGGAAAGATTTAGAATCAATTATGTGGAGATAGGATGAGCGATCTGGAAACAGTTGTGAGGAGAGGGGAGAGAATGTGAAATACTAAAGAGAAGAGAGGTGAGAGCAGAGAGGAAAGTTTCAGGAATCCTTGTGAGCACATAGGAGAGATTTGGAAATCGTTATCAGGACACAGGAGAGGGCAGATTTCAAAATAGTTATCAGGAGAAAGGGTAGAGGAGAGATTTAGAAGAAATTATGCAGAGAGGACGAGAGATTTGTAAACATTTGTGAGGAGACAGCAGAGATGTTGGAATACTTATGACGAGGGAGGTGATAGCACAGAAAGAGATTTGGAAATCGTTATGAGGAGATAGGAGGAGAGAACTCAAATTAATTATGAGGAGAGATGAGACAGGAGAGATTTGGAAATCGTTCTGAGGAGAGATGAGAAAAGAGATACAAGGAAAGATTTATGAGCAGTGAGGATAGAGGAAAGATTTACAATTTATTATGTGGAGATAGGATGAGAGATTTCAAAACAGTGGTGAGGTGAGGGGAGAGATTGTGGAATACAAAAGAGAAGAGAAGTGAGAGCAGAGAGGACAGTTTTGGGAATCCTTGTGAGCAGATAGGAGAGATTTGGAAATCGTTATCAGGACGCAGGAGACAGGAGATTTTGAAATAGTTAGGAGAGAGGATAGAGGAGAGATTTAGAAGCAATTATGCGGATAGAGGAGGAGAGAGTTTTACACATTTCTCAGGAGACAGTAGAGATTTTGGAATACGTAGGATTAGAGAGGGGATAGCACAGAAGAGAGATACGAAATCGTTATCAGCAGATAGAGATTTGGAAATAGTTATGAGGATATAGGAGGAGAGATCTCAAATTAATTGAGAGGAGAGATTTCGAAATAGTTATGAGGAGAGAGGATAGACGAGAGATTTAGAAGCAATTATGCGGACAGAGGAGGAGAGATCTGTAAACATTTGTGTGGAGACAGTAGAGGTTTTGGAATACTTATGAGGAGGGAGGTGATAGCACAAAAGAGATATTTGGAAATCGTTATGAGAAGATAATGGAGAGCTCAAATTAATTAAAACGAGACATGAGAGGACAAAATTGGAAATCATTATGAAGAGAAAGGAGAGATTTGGAAATCGTTATCAGGACACAGGAGATGGGAGATTTCGAAATGGTCATGAGGACAGAGGAGACGAGATGAAAGGAAATAGTTATGAGGAGAGAGGAGAAAAGACATATTGGTAAAAATTTCCGAGCACAGCGGTAGAGGAAAGATTTAAAATTAATTCTGCGGAGAGAGGAGGAGAGAGTTTTAAAGATTTGGCAGGAGACATTAGGTATTTTGGAATACTTAGGCGTAGAGAGGGGATAGCACAGAAGAGAGATATGAAATCGTTATCAGGAGATAGAAATTTGGAAATAGTTATGAGCATATAGGAGGAGACATCTCAAATTAATTAAGAGGAGAGATTGGCAAATCACTATGAGGAGATAGGTTAGAGGAAAGATTTAGAATTCATTATGTGGAGATAGGATGAGAGATCTGGAAACAGTTGTGAGGTGAGAGGAGAGACTGTGGAATACTAAACAGAAGAGAGGTGAGAGCAGACAGCAGAGATTTGGAAATCGTTATCAGGACACAGGAGACGGGAGATTTTGAAATAGTTATGAGGAGAGAGGATAGAGGAGAGATTTAGAAGCAATTATGCGGATAGAGGAGGAGAGATTTGTAAACATGTGAGGAGACAGTAGAGATTTTGGAATACTTATGAGGAGGGAGGTGATAGCACAGAAGAGATATTTGGAAAGCGTTATGAGAACATAATGGAGAGCTCAAATTAATTAAAACGAGACATGAGAGGACAAAATTGGAACTCATTATGAGGAGTAAGGACAGTTGGAAATCGTTCAGAGGACACAGCACAGGAGAGATTTAGAAATACTTATAAGGAGACAGGAGAAAAGAGATATTATTAAGTATTTATGACAAGAGAGCATACAGGAGAGCTTTAGAATTAGTTATGCGGAAAGAGGAGGAGAGATGTGTAAACATTTGTGAGGAGACAGTAGGATTTTGGAATAGTTAGGCTTAGAGAGGGGATAGCACAGAAGAGAGATTCCGAAATCGTTATCAGGAGATAGAGATTTGGAAATCGATATGAGGATATAGCAGGAGATATCTCAAATTAATTAAGAGGAGAGATTTGGAAATCGTTATGAGGAGAGAGGTTAGAGGAAAGATTTAGAATTCATTATGTGGAGATAGGATGATAGATCTGGAAACAGTTGTGAGGTGAGAGGAGAGACTGTGGAATACTAAAGAGAAGAGAGGTGAGAGCAGAGAGGAGAGTTTCGGGAATCCTTGTGAACAGATAGGACAGATTTGGAAATCGTTATCAGGACACAGGAGAGGGCAGTTTTCAAAATAGTTATCAGGAGAAAGGGTAGAGGAGAGATTTAGAAGAAATATGCAGAGAGGACGAGAGATTTGTAAACATTTGTGAGGAGACAGCAGAGATGTTGGAATACTTATGACGAGGGAGGTGATAGCACAGAAAAGAGATTTGGAAATCGTTATGAGGAGATAGGAGGAGAGAACTCAAATTAATTATGAGGAGAGATGAGACAGGAGAGATTTGGAAATCGTTCTGAGGAGAGATGAGAAAAGAGATACAAGGAAAGATTTATGAGCAGTGAGGATAGAGGAAAGATTTACAATTTATTATGTGGAGATAGGATGAGAGATTTCAAAACAGTGGTGAGGTGAGGGGAGAGATTGTGGAATACAAAAGAGAAGAGAAGTGAGAGCAGAGAGGACAGTTTGGGAATCCTTGTGAGCAGATAGGAGAGATTTGGAAATCGTTATAGGACGCAGGAGACGGGAGATTTTGAAATAGTTATGAGGAGAGAGGATAGAGGAGAGATTTAGAAGCAATTATGCGGATAGAGGAGGAGAGATTTGTAAACATTTGTGAGGAGATAGTAGAGATTTTGGAATACTTATGAGGAGGGAGGTGATAGCACAGAAGAGATATTTGGAAAGCGTTATGAGAACATAATGGAGAGCTCAAATTAATTAAAACGAGACATGAGAGGACAAAATTGGAACTCATTATGAGGAGTAAGGACAGTTGGAAATCGTTCAGAGGACACAGCACAGGAGAGATTTAGAAATACTTATAAGGAGACAGGAGAAAAGAGATATTATTAAGTATTTATGACAAGAGAGCATACAGGAGAGCTTTAGAATTAGTTATGCGGAAAGAGGAGGAGAGATGTGTAAACATTTGTGAGGAGACAGTAGTGATTTTGGAATAGTTAGGCTTAGAGAGGGGATAGCACAGAAGAGAGATTCCGAAATCGTTATCAGGAGATAGAGATTTGGAAATCGATATGAGGATATAGCAGGAGATATCTCAAATTAATTAAGAGGAGAGATTTGGAAATCGTTATGAGGAGAGAGGTTAGAGGAAAGATTTAGAATTCATTATGTGGAGATAGGATGAGAGATCTGGAAACAGTTGTGAGGTGAGAGGAGAGACTGTGGAATACTAAAGAGAAGAGAGGTGAGAGCAGAGAGGAGAGTTTCGGGAATCCTTGTGAACAGATAGGACAGATTTGGAAATCGTTATCAGGACACAGGAGAGGGCAGTTTTCAAAATAGTTATCAGGAGAAAGGGTAGAGGAGAGATTTAGAAGAAATTATGCAGAGAGGACGAGAGATTTGTAAACATTTGTGAGGAGACAGCAGAGATGTTGGAATACTTATGACGAGGGAGGTGATAGCACAGAAAAGAGATTGGAAATCGTTATGAGGAGATAGGAGGAGAGAACTCAAATTAATTATGAGGAGAGATGAGACAGGAGAGATTTGGAAATCGTTCTGAGGAGAGATGAGAAAAGAGATACAAGGAAAGATTTATGAGCAGTGAGGATAGAGGAAAGATTTACAATTTATTATGTGGAGATAGGATGAGAGATTTCAAAACAGTGGTGAGGTGAGGGGAGAGATTGTGGAATACAAAAGAGAAGAGAAGTGAGAGCAGAGAGGACAGTTTTGGGAATCCTTGTGAGCAGATAGGAGAGATTTGGAAATCGTTATCAGGACGCAGGAGACAGGAGATTTTGAAATAGTTAGGAGAGAGGATAGAGGAGAGATTTAGAAGCAATTATGCGGATAGAGGAGGAGAGAGTTTTACACATTTCTCAGGAGACAGTAGAGATTTTGGAATACGTAGGATTAGAGAGGGGATAGCACAGAAGAGAGATACGAAATCGTTATCAGCAGATAGAGATTTGGAAATAGTTATGAGGATATAGGAGGAGAGATCTCAAATTAATTGAGAGGAGAGATTTCGAAATAGTTATGAGGAGAGAGGATAGACGAGAGATTTAGAAGCAATTATGCGGACAGAGGAGGAGAGATCTGTAAACATTTGTGTGGAGACAGTAGAGGTTTTGGAATACTTATGAGGAGGGAGGTGATAGCACAAAAGAGATATTTGGAAATCGTTATGAGAAGATAATGGAGAGCTCAAATTAATTAAAACGAGACATGAGAGGACAAAATTGGAAATCATTATGAAGAGAAAGGAGAGATTTGGAAATCGTTATCAGGACACAGGAGATGGGAGATTTCGAAATGGTCATGAGGACAGAGGAGACGAGATGAAAGGAAATAGTTATGAGGAGAGAGGAGAAAAGACATATTGGTAAAAATTTCCGAGCACAGCGGTAGAGGAAAGATTTAAAATTAATTCTGCGGAGAGAGGAGGAGAGAGTTTTAAAGATTTGGCAGGAGACATTAGGTATTTTGGAATACTTAGGCGTAGAGGGGATAGCACAGAAGAGAGATATGAAATCGTTATCAGGAGATAGAAATTTGGAAATAGATATGAGCATATAGGAGGAGACATCTCAAATTAATTAAGAGGAGAGATTGGCAAATCACTATGAGGAGATAGGTTAGAGGAAAGATTTAGAATTCATTATGTGGAGATAGGATGAGAGATCTGGAAACAGTTGTGAGGTGAGAGGAGAGACTGTGGAATACTAAACAGAAGAGAGGTGAGAGCAGACAGCAGAGATTTGGAAATCGTTATCAGGACACAGGAGACGGGAGATTTTGAAATAGTTATGAGGAGAGAGGATAGAGGAGAGATTTAGAAGCAATTATGCGGATAGAGGAGGAGAGATTTGTAAACATGTGAGGAGACAGTAGAGATTTTGGAATACTTATGAGGAGGGAGGTGATAGCACAGAAGAGATATTTGGAAAGCGTTATGAGAACATAATGGAGAGCTCAAATTAATTAAAACGAGACATGAGAGGACAAAATTGGAACTCATTATGAGGAGTAAGGAGAGTTGGAAATCGTTCAGAGGACACAGCACAGGAGAGATTTAGAAATACTTATAAGGAGACAGGAGAAAAGAGATTATTAAGTATTTATGACAAGAGAGCATACAGGAGAGCTTTAGAATTAGTTATGGGAAAGAGGAGGAGAGATGTATAAACATTTGTGAGGAGACAGTAGGTATTTTGGAATAGTTAGGCTTAGAGAGGGGATAGCACAGAAGAGAGATTCCGAAATCGTTATCAGGAGATAGAGATTTGGAAATCGATATGAGGATATAGCAGGAGATATCTCAAATTAATTAAGAGGAGAGATTTGGAAATCGTTATGAGGAGAGAGGTTAGAGGAAAGATTTAGAATTCATTATGTGGAGATAGGATGAGAGATCTGGAAACAGTTGTGAGGTGAGAGGAGAGACTGTGGAATACTAAAGAGAAGAGAGGTGAGAGCAGAGAGGAGAGTTTCGGGAATCCTTGTGAACAGATAGGACAGATTTGGAAATCGTTATCAGGACACAGGAGAGGGCAGTTTTCAAAATAGTTATCAGGAGAAAGGGTAGAGGAGAGATTTAGAAGAAATTATGCAGAGAGGACGAGAGATTTGTAAACATTTGTGAGGAGACAGCAGAGATGTTGGAATACTTATGACGAGGGAGGTGATAGCACAGAAAAGAGATTTGGAAATCGTTATGAGGAGATAGGAGGAGAGAACTCAAATTAATTATGAGGAGAGATGAGACAGGAGAGATTTGGAAATCGTTCTGAGGAGAGATGAGAAAAGAGATACAAGGAAAGATTTATGAGCAGTGAGGATAGAGGAAAGATTTACAATTTATTATGTGGAGATAGGATGAGAGATTTCAAAACAGTGGTGAGGTGAGGGGAGAGATTGTGGAATACAAAAGAGAAGAGAAGTGAGAGCAGAGAGGACAGTTTTGGGAATCCTTGTGAGCAGATAGGAGAGATTTGGAAATCGTTATCAGGACGCAGGAGACGGGAGATTTTGAAATAGTTATGAGGAGAGAGGATAGAGGAGAGATTTAGAAGCAATTATGCGGATAGAGGAGGAGAGATTTGTAAACATTTGTGAGGAGATAGTAGAGATTTTGGAATACTTATGAGGAGGGAGGTGATAGCACAGAAGAGATATTTGGAAATCGTTATGAGACATAATGGAGAGCTCAAATTAATTAAAACGAGACATGAGAGGACAAAATTGGAACTCATTATGAGGAGTAAGGAGAGTTGGAAATCGTTCAGAGGACACAGCACAGGAGAGATTTAGAAATACTTATAAGGAGACAGGAGAAAAGAGATATTATTAAGTATTTATGACAAGAGAGCATACAGGAGAGCTTAGAATTAGTTATGCGGAAAGAGGAGGAGAGATGTGTAAACATTTGTGAGGAGACAGTAGGTATTTTGGAATACTTAGGCTTACAGAGGGGATAGCACAGAAGAGAGATTCCGAAATCGTTATCAGGAGATAGAGATTTGGAAATCGATATGAGGATATAGCAGGAGATATCTCAAATTAATTAAGAGGAGAGATTTGGAAATCGTTATGAGGAGAGAGGTTAGAGGAAAGATTTAGAATTCATTATGTGGAGATAGGATGAGAGATCTGGAAACAGTTGTGAGGTGAGAGGAGAGACTGTGGAATACTAAACAGAAGAGAGGTGAGAGCAGAGAGCAGAGATTTGAAATCGTTATCAGGACACAGGAGATGGGAGATTTCGAAATGGTCATGAGGACAGAGGAGACGAGATGAAAGGAAATAGTTATGAGAAGAGAGGAGAAAAGACATATTGGTAAAAATTTCCGAGCACAGCGGATAGAGGAAAGATTTAGAATTCATTCTGCGGAGAGAGGAGGAGAGAGTTTAAAGATTTGTCAGGAGACAGTAGGTATTTTGGAATACTTAGGCGTAGAGAGGGGATAGCACAGAAGAGAGATTCCGAAATCGTTATCAGCAGATAGAGATTTGGAAATCGTTATGAGGATATACGAGGAGACATTCAAATTAATTAAGAGGAGAGGTGAGAGGCGAGAGATTCGGAAATAATTATGAGGAGAAAGGAGAGATTTGGAAATCGTTATGAGGAGAGAGGTTACAGGAAAGATTTAGAATCAATTATGTGGAGATAGGATGAGCGATCTGGAAACAGT
>NC_045732.1:101911946-101949835 GCF_009834535.1 Camelus ferus
CGCCCCTCTCGCCCGCTCCCCGCCCGCTCCCGTCGTGTGAGTCCGTGTTCTCCTCCCCGGATATTGTTGGCTGCATTCCGCCCGCGCCTGGGTTGGCTTCTCTCCCAGCTGCCTTTGTAACTGTCCGGTACCACGGGAAGCACACAGGCGACGACGGTCATTTTCCCTTGGTCCTCTCTCACCAAGAGCGGGAGAGGAAATCCTCAAGCGTTCTGGGGCCTAGCCGTCTGGGAGCTTCACCTGTCCCTTCCTTGCCCGGATGTCCCCGTGGCGCATCCAGTGCCCCCATGTGAGCTTCCGCAGCGAGATGCTCGTGCCCAGCCTTTGCTCTGCACGAGCACGTGTCTGCCCTGAACTGCCTTCTTGTTGCCTCTCACACGGCCTTCGGAGGCCCCTGGCAGCCAGGGCTCTTTGCAAGAGCTGTCTTCCTGTAGCACAAGAGGGCCAAGTGTAAGCTGTCTTGCCGAAGCGTCCCACACAAGGTCCTTAAGAATGTGGGGATCACCGCCTGTCTGAAGGAAGAAGCCGGTGAAGCCGAGCAGGGAAGGGTCAGGTGGCCGCCCTTCCCGTCCTGCCGTCTGCCGCAGAGCCTGCCGCGACACACACGGGCAGGCGCGCACTCACTCACAGACACGCACGCTCGCACGCACACTCACGCGCAGAGCCACCTCGGGAATCTTGCAGGCCCTGGGGCCAGAGATCGTGCCTCCCTGGGGCGGAAGGCAGCATGCCTTTTCGTGTGCCCGGAGCCCTGGCTACCACTCAGGGGCCTCAGGGGCTTTGTAAATGTCAGGGCTACCGTTCGGCCTCTCTGGATCCTTCTCTGCTGGCCACGCCCACGGCTCAGGTATCCCTCGTGGCCTACACGTCCCTCAGGCCACACGCTCCAGGTCACGGGTGGGCCAGGCCACATCCAAGGGGCCGACTTAAGACGGGCGGTGACCCGTCGGCGCCCCCTGGCCCAGACCTCTCCCGGGTCGCCTGTGACAACTTTGGAGGCCCGTTCTAGCTCTTTCCGGGTGGAGCAAGTCACTAAAGTATGCACGTGGTCATTCAAGGAAGACATTGTTTGCAGAAATTTTAGCATACACTTTCCCGATTAACGAGGTGAAACAATCAAATTTCTAGCAACGTAGCATGCACTCTGAATCCTAGTAATGTCGTGACAGCTTGGTGTGCCCTAGTACTTCTAATTCCAGCGTCAGTTCCTACGAAATTAGAGGCTGCACCACATCCTGGGGTAATATGTTACTAGTGATTGTTTGAGATATACCTCTCCCAAGAAATGCCATTGTAAAGGATTGCCGTATTAGGATGCTACAACAAAAAAACACCTGGTAAGACTGAAATATACAAGTGTTCATCTCATTCCTTTAAGTCATGTAAAGTTATGAAATTGAGAAGAGATTATTTTCATGAAATGAATAGCAGAAAACCAATGGTGCATAAAACCACCAATAACTCAAAAATAAATATTTATTAGAGAAAGAGTTCCAAGCATTAGGAAGAATATTTAATTAGGGAATAGTGATGAACATAGTGAGAATTTTAACAAGGAATAAAGAGAAATGAAAGGAGAACCAGTTAGAGATTTAGAATACATTATCTGAAATAAATACCACGCTAGAAGTAATCAACAACCGACAGAAGTGAAAACAGAAGAATATTTAAAATGATTTGGAAGACAGAATTTTGAAAAATACACAATCAGAACAGTAGAATTAGGAAAAAGTTTTTAAAAAGTCAAACAGATTTAGGTACCTCTAGGCCAATATCAACATTCCAATATTCAAATTTAGGTCTCAGAAGGGAAAGAGAGTGAAAAAAATGCTGAAAACATATTTTGTGAAATTATTACTGGAAAATTCCCAAACCTGAAAAAGGAAATTTATATCCAGGTATGTGAAGAACAGAATGTCTGAAAAATATGAACCCAAAGAGACCAACCCCTAAGAGATATAATGATCAAACTGGCAAAAGTTAAAGAGAATTTTAAATGCAGCAAGAAAAAACTGGCATATGTAAGATAAGCACCAAAAGGCTCTCGGCTGATTTCTCTGCAGAAAACTCTCTTGGCCAGAAGACAGTGCAATGTTATATTAAAGTGCTTGGTATAAGGGAGAAATCTGCAGCCTAGCATACTCCATTCAGCAAGATTATCATTTAGAATTAAAGAGGAAATAAAGAACTTCCTATATAAGCAAAAACTAAGTTTCTCAATGCTAAACGGAGCTTAATAGAAATTTTAAATGGTTTTCTTTAAATGCAAAAAAAAAGGCTTCAAGAAGAAAAATTGTATAAAAGAGGAAAAATTCAACAAGTATATAATATATACTAAAGGCTGTGGATCTACCAATTAAATAAGCTAGGATGAAATTTAAAAGCCATAAAACTAAAATTCTATAAATACAACAAACAGTTGAAAGATAAACATTAAGTGTATAATACTACAACAAAAACACAAAATATAGGGTGGGAGTAAAAAAAAGTAGATCTTTTAACTTGTGCTTGAACTTAAATGATTACCAGTAGTCAGACAAGTAGATACAGTTGTGGGTCAGCATGTATGAACACCATGGTAACCATAAGTCAACCACCTTTAATAGACACACAAGAACTAGAAAGAATGGAAAAGTATTAGTAGTTTACCACTAAAGAAAATCATTGAATCACACGGGAAGAAACTAACATAAGAAAAAAAGAGCAGAGATGAACTAAAAAAGTAAGAAAGAGAACAAGTAACAAAATGACAATAAAGCATACATATCAATAATCACTATAAGTGAAAATGGACTAAATACTCCAATGAAAAGGCATGAAGTGGCTGATTTGGAAAAAAAAAGAGAAAGAAACAACATCCATCTATTTCCTACTTGTAAGACACTTATATCACAGCTAAAGGCACATAAAGATTGAGAGGAAAAAGATCATGCAAAAGAAAAAGACAAGGAAAGTGGGGTACTAATACTCATATATGGCAAATTGACTTTAAAACAAAGTCTGTAAGGCAAGTACATAAACAAAAAAACAAACAAGCAAGGCATTATATAATAATACAATGATAATACAGTTAGAGATTATTACACTTAACATGTATGCACCTAATATGGGAGCACCTAAGGATATAAAGGAAATACTAATAGACATCAAGAAAGAGAATGACATCAATACAATGATAATAGGGGCTTTAACACCCCACTTACCTCAATGGACAGATTATCCAGATAGAAATGACACATTAGACAAATTAGACTTAATAGATATCTACAGGGCATTCTATCCAAAAGTAGCAGAATATGCTTCTTTTTCAAGTGTATATGGAAATCACACACGAGCCCACAAAACAAATTTCAACAAACTTAGAGGATAGAAATTACATCAAGCATTTTTTCCCCATCCGTAATGGTATGAAGGCAGAAATCAATTACAGGAAGTAAAATGAGAAAATGCAAACACATGGCGACTAAACAACATGCTACTAAAATAAACCCAATGGATCAGTGAAGAAATCAAAAAGAAATCATGTAATACCTTGAGACAATTAAAAACAGAAACACGATATTCCAAAATCTCCAGGATGCAGCAAAAGCAGCTCTAAGAGGGAAATCTATAGCGATAAAAGCCTATGGCAAAAAAACTAGAAAATTCTCAAGTAACCTAACCTACCATCTAAAAATTCAAAAAAGAAGAGCAAAGACTAAAGGTAACAGAAGCATGGAAAAAATAAAGATCAGAGAGTGAATAAATAAAATAGAGACAAAAAAAGAAAGAAAAGATCAATGAAACAAAGAGCTGGTTCAGTGAAAAGATAAACAAAATTGGTAAGCCTTTAGCCAGGCTCATCAAGAAGAAGAGAGAGGGGATCCAAATAAAGTAAGAAATAAAAGAGAAGAAATTATACTGATACCACAGAGATACAAAAAAACACAAGAGAATACTGTGAGCAGTTATATGCCAACAAATTAGACAGTCCCTAGAAATGAATAAATTTCTAGAAACACAATCTTCCAAGACTGAATCAGGGAATAGACAAGATGAACCTCTTGTGAACCACTGGTGTTGATCACTACCAGTGAAACTGAATTGGTAACCAAAAACTCCCAGCATACAAAGTCCAGAAACAGAAAACTTTGTGAGGGAATTCCATGAAGCAAATAAAGAAGTAATACCTACCTATACTGTATGGCCTGGGATGGTAGCAGAAGCAGTGCTGGAAAATTTGCACCACAATTGCATGGCAGGGTGAAAAGTGGAAAATGGAGAGTCCTGTGGGAAGAGCTTAGGTCTAGCATGATATCAAGTCTAGGTGGCAGGTGTTTAAATCCTTTTACACACAAGTGGACCCACTGTAAGCTATGTGCAAATGACACTCACCACCGGCCTAACACACAGATTCTGTACATCAAATATTGCTAGCACAATAACTGGCATTATGCTTGCCCACGCATAAAATCCAGCTGGTTACAGGCACTGTGCTACAATGCTGTGTCCATTGCCCTCATGGGTTGGTCCCAGGTATCCCTGAATAGCATCCATAAAATCCCCCTTGGCCTGGGATATAAATGTACTCAGAATCTCAAGTGCTTTGGTTGAGCAACTCGGGGAATGAAAAAGGAGCATCTGTTCTGTAGACCTGGCATCACCAAGGGGCACTTAAATTTGTCCCTCTCACAGCAGCATCAGGTAGGCAGCTCAGCCGTCAGAGAAGCCACTACATTATATAAGACTAGCCTATTCCTAGCCCACAATGGATACCCAATGGCTTCCCCATGCAAGGATCTCCATTCCCCTGGTGACCACCCACTTCAGAGAACCTCACCCCTGACTGAGATGAATCCATTGCTGGAGAGGACACTCTCAGATGATATCACCCCAGCTCAAGTGTTCTCTGCTAGAGACACTAATACCTTCTACATCAGAGATGACACCCTAGGGACATATCACCACATTGGAGATCTTGTCACTTGGCCAGATATTTGTTCTATTCCACTTCACAGAAAATTTGTTGGAATGCCACAAGGAGGACTCAGACTTCTGAGAAACAATGGATTAGATGTACTGCCCTGGTGGAATCCAAAGACCCACTGGAATATTGCCAAATTTGCCAGGGCCTTGCTTGCTGACTTCCCCATACCAAGAAGCCTCTTATACTGTAAGTACGCCCCCTGCTGTCTGTAGTGAAGCATTGTTTTATATTGTTCCAGTATGGTAGGCCCAAATGTGCATTATGGATCCTAAACCTCCTGACGTACGTGTATTGCCCGCTAAGACTGTTTCTCCTTTCACCTGTTCCTCTTTATCTTCTGCTTCTATGTGCATGGCAATTCGCAACCATGCTTCTACTGGCCACAGCAAGCACTCACCATGTTTCTCCAAGACACTATTACGATCTCAACTACCATGATTACCCTTGGCACTATCGTGACTTCTTTCACTATTATTACCCCCAACATTATTATGACCTCTGATATCTTCCATGACACTGGCAAACGATGGCAGAAACACCACCATTTTGTGTCTAACAGGCTGAGGAATCTACCACAGATAGGGAATCAGAAATTGCTGGACTTTTCATTCGGTCTAAAACCACCTGTAGATGGGATACAGGTTAGGGTTGGCTTTCAAGATGGGATCCAGGTTAGGGTTGGGTTTCAACTTACATGTTAACTTTCCTGATGTATTCATTTTAAGCCAACTCCCATTCAGAACATCTTTGTCTATGGGTTCTCTCTGATTAGATGTTCCAGGGATTTTTCTGCCCAAATTTCTCCTCAACGAGTCATTTTGAAGTAAACTTTGAGGCCACCTTGCTCTTTCTATGCCCTGAGAACAGTTCTTAGCCTGCAGACCCCTTTAAACACACCACGAGGACTTACAAAACAGAGATAAAATAAGAATGTGGTACAAACTCCCATGTTTCTTGCCAGAGGCTTTGGATTTTATTGTGGGCCCATATTATGAAACTCTAGAGTATTATTCTCTTCCCCCAGCCTTCTGATCAGCTTCTCCCCAAGCCATATATTACAATGCACCTTTGTCTCTTTAAACTGCCACTGGAGGGTTATCCTGTGGGCTACAAACTCCAGCATTTGCTAATCTGGCTGGTTATGCCTGACTCAAAAGAGCTTTTCTTATTTCCTCTGTGCTGGGCATTTCAGTTCTCTGGGACTGACTGGACTGAGCACTGGTTCAATGATCCTGGCCACCCAGAGTCAAGCAATTAAGGCCAACTCCTAGTAATTATCAGTCACCTTAACCCAACATGCATGACTCTGTCATATCCTGTCCCTTGTGCATGAGTCCCCTTAGTTTCTTGCTGAAATAGTTTTGGATAACTGCTTGACCTTACTTTATCTACTGGCCAGTGAAGGTAGGCTTTGTGCTCTCCTAAGGACTACTTGCTACATTAATAACCCAGGACAGGTTCAAATCTACTTATCTCAGATGGCCTGTTAAAATATTCCACAGTTTTACCCAAATCATTGAACAGATACCCAGGGCCACAGACATCACTGACCTATTTTTAAAGGTGAACACTTCAAGTTTGAGACAGTGGCTATACACTAGTTTCAAACTCTTTTCCGTATAAGAACATAAGTTTTGTTAGTACAACTCTATTAAATATGGATTGTGTTGTTTACAACTTGCCCTATGACTTACTTTAAAAATACCCAGGCTGTTAATATCCTCACTGATGAAAAAAGAGTTACATTTTAGAGCAGGATAAGAAAAACTAAACATGGAATTTTGTCACTGTGCCCATTTGGACCCCCTCCCTCCCCACTGTGCAGTGTGCAGCTGCGTAACATATTAACCAGACCTTCTCAAGGATGGCAGTGCTTGTCTGACTGTAAAGACCTTTTTTCCTTTTTCCTTTTCTGGCACTAGCAATGTACCTTCTTAAAGAATAATTCCCTGTCTCAGCTCTGTTGGGGTCTTGGTGACTTGCTGCTCCCTTTGAACATGATTACCTGAACGTTATTATCCTTGGAGAACTTTGTGTAAAATCTCAGTGTCTCATTTTGATGTAGTATGCTTTGTCTCAAAAGTGTGTGTTTGTTTCATCAACTTCTAACAGCTGGAGCAGTTCTCAGAGCTTCCAAGAGACTGCCTGTCGGGTTTTATCAGTTTGGCTTGAGTAAAATTCCCCCCTTCCTTAACTAGATTGTTGCATTATCAGCAGGATATCAGAGACACCCACTGGAGGACACCTGGGGTCTGCTTTGAAATATGCTTGATAGCAGCACAGGCTGTTTGAAGCCCCACCTGCCTCTTGGCATTCCTTAGGAGCTTTGGTGAGTTCTCCTGATACCCACATATCATTGCTTTTAATGATGCCTTGAATTTTACTCAAGCTCTTTTTCTTGACACTTGGAGTGCTAAGGGGGCACCAGTACATTTACTGGGCAGGAATCTAGGGGTGAATTCCTAGGGAGGAATAAAGGAGGAACTTTGAAGTGAACTGGGCTGGCTTCCCTTCTTTAAAATACTTGGCTTCTGTTGGAAAGAAAGTTGATGTATGGTCTGAACAGACTGTTTGCTGGTGAAGTGAGACTGCCTGCTCAACTCCCAATTCAAGGGGTTTTTGCTCCTTAAAACCAGTAGGCATTCTCAGGTGTCTAAGAATCTGGCAGAGGTGTCTGAGGATCAGTCCTCCGACGTGTATATGTCCTGCAGGGTATTCCACTACAACCATTAAGTTCTGCTCCTGGGGTGCACAGTAAGTCTCAGCACCCGCAGCACTTGCAGACTGTTGGGGGGAACCAAGACACATAAGGGAGTCAGTCCACCCAAGGGTAACTCCTGTGGAGGTAGACTGAGAAGCAGCACACATCTGACCTACTACACTGCCCTCAGAAAGTTGTTCAGATTATATCTGAGTTAGGTTACCAAATTAATAATAGGAAACTGTGCCTCAAAGGGCAGACAGCTCCTGGACCACTCACTGGAACTCCAGCTGGCTGCAAGTACAAAGTCAATGCTTGCAAGCACTTATCTTAATTATTAAATGGCCGGGATGCAACTCTTTGATATCCCCAAAGTGTAGAGAAAACCACATTGTAAAACATCTTTTCAAAATTCTTACCCTGAGAGAACAAAAGTGTTCCTAGGAAAAAGCCTGAAGTTATTTTATCATGTCCTTGAAATGAAAACACAGCGCAGATAACCTGAAACTACAGCTTTGTTTCAAAAGCAGAACTTAAAACTGTTTAAACAAACAAACAAACATAAAAGCAAAAGAGGGTTCTTAAAACTCAAGCAGGAAAATTATGAGATCTCTGTCTGTGTCCATCTGTGTGTGTGGATGTCTGTGTGTAGAATATAAATAAGATATGTCCCTGCTTCCAAGTGATATTATCAGAATTCATTTGTGAAAGAACTCTATTAAATTTTTTAAAAGTAAGCACCTATAAATTAAATGTTTCTAAATGTAACTTAAACTATGCCCTGTTTTTAATTATTCATATAATCCAAAATTAATCTATCATGAATAAAACATGTTTAAATTGATTTAATTGATGTAGACATGTCTTTACAGTCATCAACATTAAATATAATACTTTTATTGTACCTAGGTTTAAAATCAGTAAGGTCACGTTATCACTGTTACAAATTTTGTCAATAATAAAATAAACTTGGTATAATAATATTTCGTAAATAAATAGAGATAAATGAGATAAAAATTTGGGGTGAATTTTTAAAGAACAATTATGTTTTACAGTATTTCTGCTTAAAAATAATTTCTCTGTGGAGAAGGGCAAAGATGGCAGAGTAGAAGGACACTGGTAGCACAAATACACCAAGACTCACATCCACAGACCTACCCAGCCAACCAGAGTACCCACTGAACTTTGACAGAACATTGCCTTCTTCAAAAGGCAAAATATGCCATGAATCTGGTAGGAGAAAGGAAAAAGAAAAGAAAGAAAAGGAAAATAATGCAGACCATTTCCGCAGGGAGGGAGCAGCAAAGGGGGAATAGTGCGTGTTCGCTGGGTCTTCCCTCTCCAACATGACAGAGGGGGACCCTCCAAGGCTCAGATGTGTATGGAATAGCCCTTGACTAACAGAACTAAATTATATGGCACAAAGTGTCCCTGCATTCCCCAGCCCTAGAGGCAAACCAGCAGGTTTGGGATGGGAAGGTTGCCTGAGCTGGACAGACGACTTGGGCTGGCTGTACAGAGGTAACTCTGGGGACTGCAGTGTGCTGTGTGCTGTGGCTGGGAGGGTATACAGAGCAGAACAACCTGAGTCCCCCATAAAATATGAAAAGAAAAAAAAAAAAGGAAAGTAACACTGCTGGTGTCCCCTGGGGCGAGGGGTGCCATAGCCTTTGTCTCTTAAGACCCGCAGAACCATTGCTGGAGTGTTCTGTGGAGAAGAAAGGTGAGGCTCAGCTACAGCCACAACATCCTCAGGTGCTTGGTTCCCAGAGATAGAGTTGAAACCTGAATCCATACATAGGGGCTCTGCAACCTCATAGACAGGACTGAGACTTGTGTACAGCCGCAGGCAGATTAGGATCCTTTTGCCCTGGTTCCTCTGTGAATTCACACCTCCACGCCAAATGAATGAGAAGAGGTCTGGCACAGAGCAGCAGGGAGGACTGGTGCAGGTGTTTTCTCCAAGCCTGCCTACGGAGCACGGACCGGAGGTGGAGAAGGAAGCTTCACTGACCAGGCAAGCAACGGGCCAAACTTCCATGCACTAGCGTGATGCCACATGGCAGCTTTGAGAGGGGTCATGACCCACCTGCCCACCTGATTACCATGCACTAGTGTGGCATTGGGAGGAGAGCAGACCTCTGGGAGCAGTGCAGACCAGGGGAGTCATCAGAGGGCTTCTGGAACAAGCGAGCAGAGTTCATGCAGCAGGGAAAGGTCAGGAGCCTCCACAATCACAAAACTACCCATACTTAAGAAGGACCTTTATACAAAATTATTAAGAGCTCACAGTCTCTATGTAAACACATCAAATTTTTTTTGTTTTTCTTTCTTTTACTTTTTACATTTTTACTTTAAAAGAATTGTTTCTATTTTTGTAACCTCTCTAAAATTTTTCTTTTGAAATATATTTTAATTTCTCTCAATTTCACTTTTATTATTTTTTTTCTGTTAGCAATTATACTGGTTTTCAAATCTTTTTTCTTCTTTCAATTTTGAAAATTTCTCTCAATTTGATTTTTATCTGTTTTGTTCTTCTGTTACTGATTACAGTTTTCAAACCTCTTTTTCCTCTTTAAAAAAACTTTTTTTTAGTTTTATTTCCACATACACTTTAGATAGATAAATAAATAAACTCCTTCAAAACCACAGTAGACAACTGATACTCCATAAGCCACAAGGCCAGGGAGATATGAGCAAGATGAAGAAGCAGAGGAACCACTCCCAATTAAAAGAGCAAGAGAAATCCCCTGAAGGAACGATCAAGAAAATAGACATTGATGGCATACTAGATCAAGATTTCAAAAAAGGAGTGATCAAAGTACTGAAGGAACTAAAAGAGATTGTGTTTAGAGACAGAGAATATGTCAAAAAGGAAACTGAAACTATAAAGAGGAGCCAATTAAAACTGAAAACCTCATTTGCTGAGATGAGAGCTGAGCTAAAGGCTGTACAAAGCAGGCTAGATAATGCAGAGGAACGAATAAGTGACCTAGAAGACAGGACAACAGAAAGCACCCAATCAGAACAGCCAAGAGGAAAACAAATAAAAACATATAAGGGGACCTATGGAATAATATAAATCATCCCAACCTATGCATAATAGGGGTCCCAGAAGGAGAAAAGAGAGCAAAGGGGACTGAAAATGTATTTGAAGAAATTGTGACTGAAAACTTACCAAACCTAGAGAAGGAATCAGATATCCAAGTACATGAAGATGAAAGGGTCCCAAACAAGAATCCAAACAGACCCACACCAAGACATGGTCAGGTTTAAGTATAAGGATAAAGAGAAAAACACAGTTAGTTACAAGGGAACCCCCATAAAGCTTTCAGCTGATTTCTCTACACAAACAAACACTTCAGGACACAAGGGAGTGGCAAGATGTATTCAAAGTCCTGAATGAGAAAAAAAATGATGCAGCCTAGGATACTCTATCCAGCAAAGCTATCCTTTAGAATAGAAGGAGGGATAAAGAACTTCACAGACAAGCAAAAACTACAGGAGTTTAGATTACTAAATGGAAAAAGTATTTGCAAATTATATGTCTAATAAGGGTTTAACATCCAAAGTAAACAAAGAACTAATACAATTCAATAGGGAGGGAAATAAAGCAAAAAATCTTATTTAAAAAAAGGGAAAAAGTTCTGAATAGACACTTTTCCAAAAAGATATATAAATGGCCAACAGATATATTAAAAGATGCTGAAGATCACTAATCATGAGGGAAATGAAGATTAAAATCACAATAAGATAGCACCTCACAACTGTCATAATGGCTATGATCAAAAAGAATACAAGTAATATATGTTGATAAGGATGTGGAGAAATGGAAACACTCATACATGGTTGGTGGGAAATTAAGTTAGTGCAGCCAGTGTGGAAAGCAGTATGGAAGTTTTGCAAAAAATTGAAAATAGAAATGTGATCCAGCAATTCCACTCGTGGGTAATTATCTGCAGAAATCAAAAGTAATAATTTGAAAATATATACGTGCTCCAATATTCATTGCAGCATTGTTTAAGACAGCCAAGGTATACAAGCAATCTAAATGTTCACCAACAGATGATTCTGAATAAAGAAGATGTGGTATATTTTTATACAGTGGAATACCATGCATCTTAAATAAAAGTATGAAACTTGCCATTTGCAGCAACATGGATGGATCTAGATGATATTATGCCTAGTGAAATAAGTCAGAGAAAGACAAATACCATATAACTTCACTGTATGTGGAATGCAGAACAAACAAATAAATGAAACAACATAACAAAACTGAAACAGAGTCATAAATACAGAAAATAATTAGTTGCCAGAGAGGAGCCAATTGGGAGATTAGAGTAGTTGAGGCAGATTAAAATGTACAGACTTCCAGTTTGCAAATAAATGAGTTCTGCATATGAAATGTATAGTATGGGGCATAAAGTCCATAATTATGTAATATCTTTGTATGGTGACAGACCTTAACTATATTTATCATAGTAATCATTTTGAAATGTATAGAATATAAAATTACTATGTTGTGTAACAGAAACAGTTGTATTTCTAAATTATTTTGTTTTGAACTGTATTGTATTTCAAAAACAAACAAGCAAAGTCATAGAAAAAGAGATCAGATTTGATGTTACCAGAGGTGGGCCGTGGAGGAAGTGATAATTGTGTCAAGTTAGTTAAAAGGTACAAAGCTTTAGATAAGTATTAGGGATTTAATGTACATAGGACATGATAAATATAATTGTTTAGTGAGGTACTGTTATTTGATTTTAAGATACATGGAACTCGGTAGATACCTAGTTTTGAAAAGAATCATTTCCCCATTATATCTTTCTTCTTCACTACATGTATTATCATCTTGATTATTTACCATCTTAACTTTTTAACCACAAGTATGGGTTGCAATACAACTTAATCACTCTTCTTTTCCACTACAAGGGTAAAAATATCTAGTAATACAAGGATGGGAGGAGGTAAATACTATACCACAAAAGGATCTTCCAAATAACCTAAGAATCTAAAATGAGTACAATATAAGTTCAGGAACAACACCTCCCAGCTTGCTCAAAACAATCAACACCCCTATACCCCACCTATTATTGATGCCCAGTTGTGAACTGAGCCTCCACACTTCCACCCCACTTTGCCCCACTCTCAGTGATCACAGTATCAAAAAGGCAAAATGAGATAATGAGAAGTGGACCTGGTTGGCATTCCACTCTCCACCATCTTCTCACCTGTTGTCAGTGGATCCCAGCAAGGAACTAATCATATCTTCTCAGTGGCAAAGAAGCAATGCAAGACAGAGCCCAGGTTTGTCAGAAATGTGTCAATGGGAGCAAAGGAGGAGCTGAATCAGTCTACAAAAACGAAGTGTAATGCCCCTTCTTGTGGGACCTAGGGGGAAGCTAAATATACACATCAGATGGCCCTTAACAGTAAGACTATCTAAAAAATGAGATTAAATATGATCCAGAGCCTCAAAATACAACATGCATATTCTAGGACACAGTAGAAAATCACTTGTCTTAAAAAAAAAAAACCTAGAAAATCATAAAATAAATGAAATGTCCATTAAGAGATACCAACCCCAGATGAATCAGATGCTCTAAGTACTTGAATTTAAAATAAGCTGTAATATAAATTCTTCAAAAAGCAATTTGAACCTCTTGAAATAGAAAATCTCAGCCAAAAAAAGAAAAAAAAAGTTACAGAAAGATCCAAATGTAACTTACTGAGCTGAAAAAAAGATGAATCAAAATAAAAACAAAATAGACTGTCTCAGTAATACATGCAAAGCACAGGAAAAAATTCAACAAACAAAGGCAGATTTTCAGAATAATCCAAGCTGAACAGGAGTAGATAGAACAGAGTTGCAGGGACCAGTGGGGTTAAAATATAGAGCTAACATCCATCAAAATGTAAGAACAGGGCTTAAACCTTCACAAATAGACCAAAGATATGTATCTACCAAATGAAGACACCAACTGAAACTCAAATAGGTAAAATCCAAAGTAATCCACCCTAAACATACAGTAATTAAATTTCTGGAAACAAATGACAATGAAACAATATTGAAAACAGCCAAAGAAAAAGACGAATTATTTACAACAGAATAAATAATCTGACAGTGGATTTCTATTTTGAAACCAATGAGTCTGGAAGGAAACGGCACAGTATCTTTCAAGTACTGAAAGAAAGCAATGCCAATAAAGAATTCCACAGCTAGTGAAATTACCCTTCAGAAATTACAGAAGAATAAACACATTCTAAGGTAAAAAGTAACTTAGAATACTAGTTGCTACAAAACCCATGTTTAAAGAATTGCTAAATCAAGTGTTCTAAAAAGAAAGAAAATGATCATAGCTTCCAGGAAAGAGGATCATCAAAAATGTGTAAAATATCAGGTGAATATAATAGGCTATTCTAACTTCTGAGTTCCTTAAATCATTTTGATAATTAAAATATAACCACAATACTATCTGATGTAATGCTGAATGTATTAAAAATTAAGATATATTTTAAAAGTGGAAAGGATAAAGGAAAATAAAGTTTTGCACTTCAATACAAATGCATGTAGGTTAAGACTGGGGTTAAGTTTCAAATGTATGTTGTAACACCTAAAGCAACACCTAAAAAGACTATACAAAATTATATACTCAAAAATTCTTGTAAATGTATCACTATGCTATACTAACTTATTTTCAAATAATGCACAAGAGGTAAGAAAAGATGAACAGTATGAGAAACCAAAAAAAAAAAAAAAACCTGAAAACATAATAAAATGAGTCTCATGTTCTAATATATCAATACTATCTTAAATGTAAATGATAAACTACTCAAGACCCAAAGTTTGGCAGAGTGGATTAAAAAACCTTACAATTCTATGATGCTTAAATAAAATTTACTTAAAATGTAATGACTTAGCTTAAGTTTAAAGTAAAGAAAATGTTTTTAAACAGGAGGGGCTATATTAGTAACCAATAAATAAAAACTTAAAGAGTGAAGAAAATTACAAGAAGCCAAAGAGGATGCTACATAATGAAAAAAATCAAATCGCCAAGAAAACATGCTCCTAAATATTTAAGGAGTAAATAAGAGTTTGAAAATACATGAAACAGGATTTTTTTCAAGCACCCGTTAAACACTCAGGAAGAAAAAATACATCACAGGACATAATACAAATACTAAATTTAAAAGAAGCTAAATGATACAGGGTGTGTTCTCTGAACAAAATGGAATCATGCATTTTCCTAATTAACAACCTCACAGTTCTTCTATGGTAGAGACTATTTTATCTTCCTCTTAACAGATGAAAAATTAAGGGATGGAGAGGTAGAGACTCAAATTCTGACTGGCTGACTCTGGATAAAGTGCTACTGCAATAACCAAAGTTGGAATTGTTAAATGTTTACAAAGTCTTTGTGTTTAAGAAGGATTTTCATTATGGTGACTTTGAATTTGATAGCTTGTAATTAGGATAACCATGTATATTTTGTTTCAATTAAACTCTTATTTTTCATGTAATTGGACTTCATAGGGAATAGTGACAAAATGTGAAGATACTATGTGTATCCTTCACTTACTTTACCCCAATGGTAATATCCTGCAAAGATACAATATCATATCCAAGATGCTAACATTTATACAGCCAATATACAGAACTTTAATTTCACCACATGAAACCATTTTGTATTAAAACCCACCTGCATTTTCTCCCTTCACCTATCTTTGATTCCTGGCAACATCTGTTCTCTATTTCTTCTGGTTCTCTACTTGTATAGTCATTTTAAGAATGTTTTACCAAAGGAATCATAAAATGTATGATCTTTTAGGAAGAACTTCTTTTCACAGGGTATAATCTCTGGAGATGTATCCAGGTTGTTACCATTTCAACACTTTTCCTTTGTTGACCAGTCACCCACGGTATGGATGTACCAAAATTTAGCCATTCACCCACTGAATAACATCTGTTTCAAGATTGGGGCTATCATCAATAAAATAACTATGTTCATGTATAGCTTTTTGTGTGGACATAGGTTATTCCTCTGAGATAATGACCAAGGGCAATTACTAGGTTGTATACTATTTGCACAGTAAAAAAAAAAAAAATTCCCCAGTGTGACATTTTATATTTCTAAAAATGTTGAATTGCTCCATTTTTCTCAGGTTATCAAAATTTCTCAGTTTTTCATTATTTTCCTTTTGATGGTGCAGAACTACAGTGATACCGTTTTATTCATTGTGGCATTTTGTGATTTTTGTATTTGTAACTTTCTTTGAAGAACCAAAATTTTTATTGATTTGTTCTGTTTTGCCCAGTTGTTTTTCTTATATTTTCTTCCTATTTCTTGCTTTTCATTTTGCTATTCTTTTTTAGTTAATGTAGTTTAGATTGATTAATCTTTTGACAGAATGCACTTAGTACAGTAAATCTTTTTCAGTGCTCTAGCTTTGTCTCAAATATTTTGGTAATGTATTTAATGTATTTAATTTCCATTTAATCCTATGTAATTTTATAAATGACCTCTGAGGTTTTGCACCTTGACTTACATGGATTATTCGTAAGTGTGTTATTTACTTTCCAACTGCTTGTGGAGCTTTTTTATTATTGTCATCCTGTGTTAATGATTTCTACTTTGGTTCCACTTTGTTCATCTTTATCATTATGTAACAGGTCTTTTTGCCACTAGTAATATTCTTGTCTCTTAAGTCTAACTTATCAGATATTTATAGCTACTCCTGGTTAAAAACATTAATTTTCTTTAAACTAAGTCATCACATTGAAAGTTGAACAAAGATTTAGAAAATAGAAAGAATCAAACAAAGATGAATACTGTAATGAAAAATATACTAGAAGGAATCAACAGTAGATTAGATACAGAGAAATGGATCGGTCAGCTGGAAGACAAGAGTAGTGGAAATCACTGGTGCTAACCAAAAAAGAATGAAAACTAATGAGGACAGTTTGAGAGACCTCTGGGACAACGTAAAGTCCACTACGTTCACATTATATATAGGGGTCCCAGAAGAAAAAAAGAGAAAGGGTCTGACAACATAATTGAAAAGATAATAGCTGAATATTTCCCTAACTTAAGAAACAGTCATCCAAGTCCAGGAAGAACAAAGTCCCATACAGCATTAACCCAAAGAGAAACACACTAAGACAAATTGTAACTAAAATTAAAATTAAAGACAGAATATTAAAAGCAGCAAGAGAAAAGCAACAAATTACATACAAGGGACTAGCAATAAGGCTATCAGCTGACTTTTTCGCAGAAACTAAGTAAGGAAAAATCTACAACCAAGAATACTCTACCCAGCAAGGCTCTCCTTCAGATTTGATGGGGAAATCAAAAGCTTCACAGACAAATAAAAGCTAAGAGTTCAGCACTACCAAGCCATCTTTTTAAGAAATGTTAAAGGAACTTCTCTAAATGAAAAAGGAAAGGACATATAAAAATCATGAAAGGAAAACGCTCATCAGCAAAGGAAAACATACAGCAAAGGCAAACATACAGCAAAGGCAAGAAACCATCCATGTATAAAGCTAGTAGGAAGGTTAAAAGAGTGTTTTTGTAAGAGTGACTGAATGGATACAGAAACAAGACACATCTACAAGGTGCGCACAAGTGACTCACTTCAGCTCTAAAAACATAAACAGCCTGAAACTAAGGGGATGGAAATGGTATTCTACGCAAATGGAAATCAAAGGAAGGCTGAAGCAGCAATACTTGTACCAGTCAAAATGAGTTTAAAATAAAGACTGTTACAAGAGACAAAGACACTACATAATGATCAAGGGATCAATCCATAAAGAAAGTATAACAATTTAAAATATAAATGCACTCAACACAGGAGCACCTAAATATGTGAAGTAAACGTCAACTGACATAAAGAAGAAATCAAAAGTAATACAATAGAAGATGACTTGAACATCCCACTTACATCAATGGGCAGATCATCCAGACAAAGAAATCAATAAGGAAATAGTGGACTTAAAAAACACATTAGACTGAGTGGACTTAATAGACACATCAACAATATTTCATCCAAAAGGAACAGAATACATATTCAAGTGCATACACAACATTCTTCAGGATAGATCACATGCTAGGTCACAAAACAAGCTGAAAACCACAAAATTCGTAGAAGAAAACACAGGCAGAACACTCTTTGACAAAAGTCATACAGTATTTTTTAATCTGTCTCCTAAAGCAAGAAAAATAAAAGAAGAACAACCCAAACAGGATCTAATTAAAAATTTAAAGGCTTTTTGCACAGCAAAGGAAACCACTGACAAAATGAAAAGGCAACCTATTAATGGAAGGAACTATCTGCAAGTAATATAATTGATAAGGGGTTATTATCCTAAATATATCAACAGCTCATACAACTGTATTAAAAAAAATAAACCACATAAACCCACCGCCCAAAAAAATGGCCCTACTATATATAGCACTGGGAACTATATTCAATATTCTATATAAACGTTAATGAAATTGTGGGAAAGAATACATGTATGTGTATACATATTCATAACTGAGTCACTCTGCTGTACACCAGGAACTAACATAACATTGTAAGCTAACCATACTTCAATCAAAAAAAATTTCTGGTTAACAAATGGGCATAAGACTTGAATAGGTGTTTTTCCAAAGAGCAAGTGGAGATGGCTAACAGGTACGTAAAAAGATGCTCAACATTATTTACCATCAGAGAAATCCAAATCAACTTCACAATGAGTTATTACCTCACACCTGTCAGAATGGACATCATCAAAAAGAAAATAATAAATGTTAGTGAGGATGTGGATAAAAAGAGGACCTTCATACATGTTAGCAGGAATGTGAACTGGTGTAGCCACTATGGAAAACAGTATGGAAATTTATCAAAAAACTAAACAAAAACTACCATGACCTAGTTCATCTGACTCCTGGGTATATTTCCAAAAAGATCAAAAACATTAATTCAAAAAGATATATGCACCCAGATGTTCACAGCAGTATAATCTACCACAGCCAAGATAAATAAGCAACCTAACCGTCCATCAACAGATGAATGGATAAAGAATATGTATAAACTATGGAATACTACTTAGCCATAAAAAAGAATGAAATGTCACCATTTGTAATATGGAGAGATTTGGAGGCTATTGTAAGTTGTTACAGTGAATATAACAAAAAAAGCAGACTCAGAGATATACAGAACAAACCAGTGGAGAGAAGCAAGATGGGGTAGGGGATTAAGAAGGATCAATTACTAGGTATAAAATAAATAAGCTACAAGGATATAAAATACAACACAAGGAACATAGCCAGTATTTTTAAACTAAAATTGGAATACAACCTTTAAAAACTGTGAATCACTATGCTGTACAGTTGAAACTTACATAAAATACTGTACATCAACTATACCTTAAGTAAAAAATGCATATCAAAAAGTCTACCTTAATGACCCTCATACCTCAAGCAGTAAAATACACACCAAAAATGCAATTTATAAAGAATGTATAACTGATGAAAGAAAATAGATAAAAGATAAGTTCATTCACCTGGATATACTTCTATTAGACTTTGATATATTTGATTTCATGTCCTTTTCTCTGCCCAATTTAAAGATTATAAACTTCTGTGAAGTATAGTTCTTGACAGACAATCCAAATCCAGCTAAGTCACTTTGATGTCCAGGTGATTTCAACTTACATTAATCTTGGCAATAAATCACCTCAAAAAGAAATGACAAAATAATATTTTGTTAAGTTATACAAAATTGAGCTAGCGAAGAAAAATCCAGATGTATATTATAATACATTGTAATATAAATATAGTAAGTCTACTGATGGTTAAACTGTAACTTTTGGGGAAATAAAAAGTTTGTCTTGAGTTTTATTTTCAATGACATTTGGACAAAGGCATTTACAAGAGAATCACAAAATATTAGCAGTTAAAATAATCTGAGTGGTACTTGTTAGTTGTTACAGAACAGCAATTATTTCCTTCTGAAATTATATATATACACATATATATGGATTACTGTTAAAATTTCAACTCTTGAAGTATTATTGCTTAATTTAATAAAATACCTGAAACCTTGTCTTTAAATTATTTCTAGATAGTCAAAACACTTGAAAGTTATTTGAAAAAAATACTTCATTAATACAATCACTAAGGCATTTCACCAGATAGGATTATAAACTCTTTACACATCTGCATAACTTCATTTATAGAACTCTACCAAAGGTCCTGGAAAACTCTTAGAAAGAAAAATGTGATAAAATAAGAATATAGGCCACGTGCTTCCACAAGTAGAGGTAGAAAACCAGGTATTGTTATAAAATGAGATATTATGGTTAATTAAGGATAATTTGTTCATATGAAATAAAAGCCTTCACAGAACTTGTTAGAATTTACTAGAGATACACAATTTGAATACCTTCCTCCTCCCCTCCCTGAACTATATATTGTCTAAGCAGAAAACCATGGAATTTTAAGTCATCTAACTTCAAAAAATAAGTTACTTAATACATTTTGTTCTCAGAGTAGAAACCATCATTCTGAATCTCTTCATAATTAAGAAGACTTATGAAACCTACACAATATTCCCTTTAAAATCTTAACTTCACTATTCATTTTCTACTGTATTATTTTTCCAGCATTTATTTATTGTCTATCATTGCAACAACTGCAACCTAACAAACCAGAATGAAAGATATTAAAATAAGCATACATTTATAAGCAATACTTTACAGTAGGCACCTCAGAAACTACCATAGATGTGATGAACATTTAAAAAAATCTGTTTTATCTTTTTACAATCATATATTGATATTTCTGTTATACATGTGTGTGAATATATACACATATAAAATATATATAATCAGGTCTGAAACTGAATCTTTACACAAAGTCCTTCTAAAACTCAAACATTGGAAATTCCTTAAACATTGAACAATTTTAATAAAAGTTTCTGTGTAATGCTAAACAGTCTTATTTATACATAGAAAATATAAAAGTAGTAGTGTGCTTAAAATTGCAGAACTCCTTAATATTTAATGGTAGGTAAATCTAAAAATAATAATATAATAATAACAACATCACAAATATTTTCAAGCAATAAATATGTATTCATAAATAGTGTAAATTTGTATCAAGATTAGAAACAAAAATCACAAATCTGAAGTTTATTCCTTAGTCTATGTGCAATCCATTATCTTTGTTCTTGATTATGAGGCTATTAAATTTTTTTAGAAGTTTTAATTTTGAACAAAAACTATAATCACCACGATGTCAAAACAATACAGAAACATGTAACACAATAAAAACAAAACAAACAACAAAACCAAAACAACAATAAAATATTTAATTTTTCACATTAAAAAGTTAATCAAAGACTTGAATTTAACTATCTCAGCAAACAAACAGCCAGTAAGGACAGTATATATTCACCAGGAAAATTCTGAAAGGATGAAATATAGAGGAAAACTAATTACTCCAGAAATAGAGAAACATAAAAAATGGTATCTTCAAGTCAGCAGTCTATTGGACAGTGCCAGTTTTGTCAGATATTATAAAACATTTTATAATTATTATTAAGTACAGTTGGATCAGTCTTGGAGCAGTGCTCTCCTACATCCAGTTGGTTGACATTCTATTCCTGAAAGGTTGCATAGACAGAGCGTTTAGTCAGCACTCTTACGAAATAGCTACAAAACCAGTGGTGCAGAACTCTCCTGAAGACCAGATAAGGTGCCATTTCATTTTCATGGAACAATGTCAAGAAGAGGAGGATGATAATGAAGGAGCCTAAAATGAAAAATCAAGTATGTTAATTATTTTGGTGTATTGTTATACCTTCAAAGTGTTCTCCAGCAAATGGCTATAAAGCATATAGTCTCTTTATAAGGTGAGTTAGAGAGAAACATCAAGTCTCAATAAGTTTAACAGCCTGCTTTTACTGTTTTCCTTAGCACCACATTCCTAGGAGTTCTAAATTATAATCCTTGTTTTTCTGTATTTCATCATTTAGCCAAAAAAACTTATGGAATATAATAAATTGACTGCTAACGAGTTAGAAAAAAATTTTTAATTAATTAAAATTCCACTAGTGAGTGACTGTCTTGTGAACATTTCTGAACTTAGAGTATAAATTTCAAATATTTCTCATAAATTTTTTAAAGCAGTTCTGAGAACATTTCAATTAAAAATACCACAAACTAAATTACAGTATGAACAAAACGCACTTGATCAATATTAACAACTCATGAATAACTTATCCATGTTTCTATTCATAGTCAGTCAAAGCCAGAAGTAAATGCAAATTGTCTTTGAAATTAAAACTTGCAGAATTCACAATGTTGTGAACTCAGTTTCATTCAATGTAAATATCTTATCATCTAGTCAAGAACTATTAAATATTTCCATGAGTTTTTTTTTCATTAGGTAGAATTATTATAGTATGACTGCACATACACATTACATTGCATGCAAATACATATATACAGTATACTGCACTTATTTTAAGTTTACATGTATAACTAATTATTGTTTCTAAGAACAGATTATATCTCTAGCTTTTTAAACTTACATAGTTATCAAAGAATAAAGCCAACTACAAAATAAGAATCAATAAAATGCAGTAATCCAATCATAAACGACAGTCAAATGTGCTTACACATATTATTTCCATGAGTTTTAATACTTACAGCAAGAATTAGGAACATGTAAATATCTTATTAATGCCTATTAATTAGGTAGCAAAAACAAACACTGTTGTTTCATAACCCAGCTAACTTATGATGAATTCACTTACTAATGTAAACTGGTCATATACTTGCATCAGGTCCTCCATTTTGTACTCTTCTAGCACCACAAAATTGTCCAGATTTCCACTTGCTTTTCGTGCACAGTGATGGCAATGTACTATGTAGGTCTTTTGAGAATTGCTTTCATTAGTGACAAAAAGCAAATCAAAAACTTCCACCTATTTCATATATGAGAAAAAAGCAATGAACAGAGATAATTGAACTTTTTTGCCCACTGTTGTGTAAATGTGGAAAATGACTTTTGACTAAATACTGGGCCTTAATAAAAAAACCATGGTTGTATATTTGAGATACCAGGTTTATTTTGTAGGACATCCAAAGACAAGGACAACGTTATAAATTTAGAGATTGACTCTAATGGAATTAAATCATCTTTACAACCACAAAAGTTTAATTTGAAGTCTGGTAAGGGTCAGCCTATTTTTATTTTACCCAGAATATCAGTGCACAAACAGAAAAAAGTGACAATTACTTTTTTAATTTCTTTATGAGATTATTCATAGTGTTCTGATTTTGCATGTTCATCTCTCGTCATAGAACTCCACAAAGGTTGTGACTAAACTATTTCATTCACTCTTGGATCTCTAAATATCACAGTCCTTACAGTTCAAGCCAAATAAAAAAAAATGAAATGAACACTTGAATGAGTATGATCAGGTTATTTGTGAGAGCCAGAAATTCAAAATGACTAACAAAATGTGTTCAGTTCCAAGCCTCATGTATTAAGGAAAATAAATGCAAAGTGTTTTCATGAACTTTAACATATTAAGAGACAGTAAGTACATTTTATACAGAAAAAATGATGGGTTGGAAAGGTTTAGCCAGGAAAATGGGTAACAGATACAATACTTGTTTTCACATATGGAAGAGATTACTTATCCAAGACACCTAACTAGAATCTGTTTGGCCTTGTAATGTAACAATGAGGTTATGTAATATTAAAGTAGCCAATGGATTTATTTCAGAATTATAGAACAATTTCAAGGTTTAGTAAGAAACTTCAATTTCTCTGTCAAGGGATCCTCTAATTTCTGCATGACTTCTTCAGTGATTAAAAACTAATCACTTTCAAGTCGTCTTTGAACAAGTCTGTTAAAATTCCAGAGTTTAAAAGGCTTTCTATGAATAGGTAGTAACATAGTTTACTGACTCCAGTTAAAAAACCTAGGTTTCTTCAATTTGTCATCATTCCCCATTTAACCAACTATCCTGATGACTTTACTTTCTAAATACTTTTAAACTCTTCCCTTTCTTTTATTTCTTGAACACTATCTATGAGTCTCAGGTTAATTTAGTCTAAGGCCATTCCAGTAGCTTCTAACTTAGCCTCTTTGCTTTCTACTTCCAATTCTCTTTAGTTATCAGCCACTACTCACTGAAGCACATATTTTTACTTACTCCCTTGCTCAAAAACTTTTCATGATTTTGGAACAAACATCAGATTCCCTACATCAAATTCAAGATACTCAAAGGCAGTTTCAGGTATATCACATGTGGTTTAGAGTTTGTCCTCTCCAAGTAGAATGTATGCTCCTCCACAATAGCTATCACATCTTCATTTCTGCACTTTTAATAAGCCATGGCCATAGGAGAAAAAAATCAACAAATATATTATGAAATGAACTACAAAGGACATAATACTGATCTGTCTAGATCTACAGTGAAATAGAACCAGTTAATGGCAACTGTGTACTTAATCCGAACTGTTACTAGTTTAAAATCTGAGATGATAGTCATCTGTTAAGAAAGAACTACACGAATGCCCCTATAGGAGTTCTGAAATATTATACCATAGGATAAAAATGTAATAAATTGCTATGATAGTTAATTCCAATAAAATATATTATGTGGAAGTATAGGTAAATTTATAGTTAAAAAACAAAAAGTAAAGCCTGGAGAAACCACGATAAGACAACTATTAGTAAGAATAGTTACCTCACAAATGCTACAATAATGCGCTGGTTCATCATTTGTCCGCCCATGCCATATAATCTCTTTACCTGCTGTAATGAGAGCTTCCCTCAGTGTCTGACATTGCTTTAGAATTTTCAGAAGACAATACCTATTGTGGAGAAAAATTATTTGTGACAATAACTGAATACTGAGTATTTTTAGCATAAAAGATATACCAATTAGTATCCTGGTTCTAAGGTTTATTGACAAAGTTTTCCTTTTATCAATTTTGTTTTATCTAGCAGGTCTAACAATGACAATACTAAAGCAGTGGAACTTGAGAACTAATATTTCAATATGAAAATATAATATTTTAGCCTACTAAAAATCTCACCTCTTATTTGAAGATATATTCTTAATTTTGGTTTGATTTAGGCAACTGAGAGAACATTCCTAAGGAGTCAATTTTTTGTCTTTGAAATGAAGTTTGAATTCCAGGATAGAACTGTTTTGATTGTAGTAAGGTAAGAAAGCATATATTTAAACTGAGATACTTACAACAGTATTATTTTTATATAATTGATTTTAAAATTCTGGATTATGCAAAAAGTTATTTATGTATTTGTCATCAGATTATTTAAAGTTAGTTTAACTATTGTACTAAAGGAAAAGAGTATTACTGTTTTGATTTGAAAGTAACATAATGGAATCCTTCATTTATGTTAACATAACCTTTTTCTGTAATTTACTTTCCTTACACTCATACTATTTCTGATGATAACACTACAGTGAGTTCTCACATTATGATGCTGATTTTCCTATAATTTGCTGTCATTGCTCAGAATTGTCTCTATAGTTTTCACAAATGTATCTCAAGTTCTCCTTTGAAAGTACAGCTGGACTAGGTGAACTGCAAGGAACATTTCAGCTCTAAAATTATTCTAAAAAGCACAAAACTGGTTTAGCAAAAATAATGTTAATTAGATTCGTGAACAGTATAACCCCCTGGGATCAGGACCAGAATAAACTGGAGTTCTTTGATACACTGAATTGTTCCTGACTTAGAATTTGGAAGATAGTTATTATTACATAAACTTTTATTTGAAAGAAATAAGTACATTATCAGTATCTAAAACTATTTTCCTTATCTTTACATGCTTATATTCTTTCCTTCTCATTGGAACGTAGGATTCATGAAGCAAAGGAGTCCTCTATTTTGCTACCCGAACTGTTACGTGGCACTGAGTAAGTACTCATTACTAAAAGAGTAAGTAAATTCTATAATATGGTATGTAATAGCAAATTAGTTCCCCTTAATTTCTGTTTCTGTGCTATTTGTTACTTGCCAGGATAGGACTTTTTTTTTTTTTAATCATAACCCAAACAAATAAGACTGGAGTAAAATTATTATAATATACATAAACTTAACTTCTTTAAAAGTATAACAATATTAAATCTAAAGTTGTATAAGAAATTTCTTAAGCATAATATAAAATAGTATTGTTTTCAGTTTACCTAAAGCAATTTTTCAGTGTTCAGTTTTTTAAGAAACAAAGCCATGCCTTACCCTGTATTTGGATTTCTAAATAACAAAAGCTTTGTGGTGTGCTGCATTGTGTGTGTGTTTGAAAGAAGTGCTAGGAGAGGCAAGAAATAAAAATTCAGCTCCATAAAAAAAATATAAAAATCACACTACATGTACAGCATTTACTGATGTCTTTCTCCTGCCCTTCTCAATGTGATTTTACCTCCAGGACCAGACATCTTACCTTGTAAGTTTTAAAAATACTATTTCAAAATATTTATTACTCAAGAAAATAACAGCTAAAACTCTAAAATTTTTATTTGAATGCACGATAATGCTTGTGAATCAACAATACTTACATGTGGGAAAATAAAATGTTAGCATTTTATTCATTAAGTATTTATGAAAGGTTAGGACCAGAAAAGACATGAAATTATGTAAGCTATAAGGTTGTTTACATACATTAGACCACCTAAATAAGTCTTGTGCTTCCAAAGCCCACTGCAAGAAGTATTATAATCAACCCCATTTTACAAAGAAGGAAAATGGAGCTCAGAAAGGTAATATTTACCTAACATGTTTTCCATGTCTTCTTCTATCTTCTTCATACTATTCACTTTCTACCTATTATTCCCACCCACTTCTCCCCTTCTTTTTGCTCCTCTAAAGATGAGATTCTTGGGGCTGTGAAACTACCTTGTTCCTGCTGATTTTATCTTGCTATAACAACCAAACTATGGTCACTCCATGTTCTTATGTTTTCTCCCTCACTATAAAATTTTTAATCCTTCCCATTTTCAGAAGACTACAGAAGCAAGAGAACAAAAGGACAACAATTTAGAGGCAGAGGATCTGATGGACCAAAAACAAACAAACAAACAAACAAAATCAAAAATCTAATAAGAATATGATTCAAATAAAGAGCAAAGAATGTTTCATATGTTTTCATAATGTTCAAGACTTAACATAATGTTCAATGCTTTAGCCAAGTTTAGATGATGACCTAATTCAAAGAGAATTTTTGAATGTACTGAATAACTAAAAATTACTGGGCAAAGGAATGTACCATTATTTCCTCAAATTTTAATTTTTCTTGGTTTTTAATAAGTTTCTTATAACAATTAAGAATCCAAACTGAAAAACAGAAAGAAATAGGAAATGAATATGCATATTGTGGCCTTTAATGTATAGTGTATTTTTATCTTGATATTCTAAGGATAACCTAACTCCCAAAATAAATTACCTAATGTCAGAGTGAAGATAAATATTGGAATGAATAAAATTTAGGTTGACTCAGTCTTTACAACAACAATCTCAGCCTCTCCCTTCAATTTTAGTAGATGGTGTGGAAGTTAAAATATACCAAAGATGTCTTGTCTTTCCCAGGATTTTACTAAAGAGCCATGAACAAAAACAGCCTAACACATAGTGGTAACTGTGGGCACATTACATTTTCTTGTCACCTGTTACCCCAGTGTTGTGTTCACTAAGGGCAATGAGACAAGTTTCTATATGTCAGTAATATACCTAATAGTTTTATTTAAATCTACCACAAAGCTGAGAAATTTTACAAGTCTATATTTTTTATTTTTAAAATTACTTGCTATAGCCTGAATGTGTGCATTTCCCTAAACTTCATATCTTGAAATCCTAACTCCAAGATGATGTACTAGGAAGGTGGGCATTTAAGAGGTAATCAGATGATGAGGGTGGAGCCTTCATACATGGGATTAGTGCCCTTAAAAAAAGAGACCTCAGAGAATTCCATCAACCTCTTCTGTCATGTGAAAACACAGCAAAAATATGGGGATCTATGAAGTAAAAAGAGGGCCCTCACTAGACATCAAATCTGGGGGCATATCAGTCTGTCTCCAGTGAATTGTGAGAAATAAATGTTTATAAGCCACTCAGTCCATGGATTTCGTTATAGTGGCCTAAACAGACTAAGATAGAACTTAGAGTAATGCCTCAATATTTGTAAAATAAAAAAGGTAAAAAACAATTTTGAAAAGAGACTAGTGTGGCTCTAACTTGCCTAATTATAAGAATCATTTGGGCCATTAAGAAAAAGATTCCAGAAGTCTTTGAATATTAAGGGTAAATAAATATAGTCTTGGAAACTAATTCTAGGAGCCCTATGTGATTCTTACTGTCTGCCTGATCGTAAGAACTAGTATGAACTAGTACAAAACTCTTACTTTGTGTACGAAAAAATAGGAATTATTTAATTTTTCAAAAGATGTTGATTTCAGCTTTTCCAAATGATTCTTTTTAACGAATAGGGCCTCGGGAAATTAGAGTCAACTACAAGGTAACGGACAAAATGCAGAAAGACTGGAAAGAGAATGCCTAGACTTAACTCCCAGCTTTTTTTCCCATATGCCTCAGTATCCTCATCTGTAAAATGAAAATTACAGTATCCACTTTATAATGTTATGAAGACTATCAGAATAATACTGCCATACCCCTAAAGGATACCCACATCCTAATCCCCAGAACCTGTGAATATGTTATATTATGTGGCAAAGGGAATTAACATTGGTATTCAACTAACCTAGAGATGTAGGAATTATGCTAGATTATTTGGCTGAGCTCAATGTAAAGAAAGGATCTTGAAAGTAAAAAGAGAAGCATAAGAGTTAGAAAGAAGCAATGTGAGAAAGACAGGAGTGGTCACTGCTGGCTTTGAAAATATGAGATGACTGACAAGCCAAGGAACATGAACATCCTCAAGAAACCAAAAATGGTAACAAAACAGAGTCTCTTCTATTGTCTCTAGTAAGGAACAAAGTCCTGCCAATTACCTTATTTTAGCCCAATAAGATCCATTTCAGACTTCTGACACACAGAGCTTTAAGAAAATTTGTGTTTTAAGACACAAAATTTGTAGTATTTTGCAGAAATAGAAAACTACTATAATATACGGAAGGCTTAGGAATTCAGGACCAATTAAAAATAGAACATATATCACTTGAATACAATACAGTAAGTTGAAATAATTACTAATTAAAAACCTTAATACTTAATTTTTTGAGTTTGAAAACTGTTGCATAAATGCCAACTAAAATTTCAATAATTCATAAACTGAAAACACTTATTTAGATCATACATTTTATGTCCTAAGATCCAATAATTTCCACAAAATCATGTAAGATATTATTATTATTATTATTCCTATTACATAAAAAGGAAACAGAGACTAATAAAGTTATCTGCTGTCAGTCTCCCAAGCTAGTAAATGGAGAAACCAAGATTCAAGGCAGATTTGGCCTTAGGGCTTGGATTGCTGTGTTGTCCTCCCTTTATAGTTTCCTGTGGTATTAAGTAGTACATTGCCAAAAATTTAGCTAAATTAAAAAAGCCAAATACTAACAATTTATATATAGACAAAAAATAGAATGAAGCACACGTTTGTAAAAGTAAATTCTAAAAATGAAACACAAGCCGTGCTTTTAATGCTGGTCAACAGGATGACAAAAAGATATGCAAAAACAAAATTTCATTGATATGGGATTGTTTAAATTATACAGAATTAATTTTCAAGTACTTGTTTGTATTCTGTAATTCTACAGTGTGTAACCCTACAGCAGAACACTGGTGATGAATTAAAACATGTACTCTAGACAAAGAATGATTTTCTACTCCGTAACATCCTGTTTGACACGCTCCCCTTAAATTTAAGATTTTCCAATGTTGAACTTTTCAAAAGAAAATGGGCTAAGATTTTTAATTTGTTTAAATTTTACTCATATTATTGTGTGCTTTAACTGGCAATCAACAAAAGTAATCAATCTACTAGTGCATAAACCAGAGAAACCAATACATCAGAAACATGCTATAGTATTACTGCTTACTTAAGAAGAGAGTTAAACTCCCTCCAAAATTTAAATCAGAATGGCTGCAGCAGGCCGTTTTTGCTCCGTCCTCTTGGGAGGCAGTCCACACTCTGTTTACAGAGTACCTACTTTTACTTTAACCTGAGCACCCAATTCCCACACCTCTTTCCTTGCCTTTCTCTTGCCTTACACTCTACACAGTATGTGTCTCTCTAAATAAATCTACCTTTACTCAACGATGGCTCACACTTGCTTTCCTGTGAGAAGCCAAGAACCTACACTTGTGGGGCACATTCCAGGGGCTCAACTAAGACCTGGGACATGGCCCTCCTCACACCCTACATCCATCTTCCTGCATCATCTCTGGTGCCCAACATGGGGCATTTACATAAAGAAACGGGGTTCAAAGGGCATAATCTCGATCTACCTATTGGGCTACGGCTCCCCTCTCTTCGGAGGGTGGCAGGGGTTTCTCCCACACCATGCAGATTCAAGTAACCCTTAGGTGGCAGCTGACGCTGCCTGCAGGATCTGGCAGAGATCAGCTCTCTAGCCCTGAAGGAGCCCACTGAGCCCAAGGCTTTTCTCCTCTCGATGTTTTCTCAGTTTCTCCTCTATCATTCTTGTCTCTTCGGACTCTAGAAGATCCACCAAGGCGACCACTCGGACATCCAAATGAGTAGACCACGTGGCAAGCAACTCACAACTTGACTGGTCTTTTGCTGTTACAGACTGTCTAATTGTTGTTACAACAGTGCTTCATCTTTAAGAAAATTCATCAGAAGTCAATGGAAACAGTCGGTTACAACAGCTCCACATCAGATGATGTCTATGCAATGATTCCAGTCCATGCCCTCAGCCCTCTGGATGCGAAAACAAAATGCTGTCCTGCCCCTGGGGCCCCTAGATTAGACATTCAGAGATTTTTACTCCCTGATAGGCAGGTCAATGCCCCTACTCAGCCTGGAAGTAGTTTCATTAGATGTATCTTCACCCTCTGCAATCCCATAATACTATGGGAGTAAAATCTCTGCAAGGGTAATGAGACAGGATGAAGGAGGCAAGAGTACAGCCGCTCAAGGAACGACAGCAACCAAAATGGTGGAAGGTTCACCTCCTAGTGGGCCTTCAGGATTAAGAGGTTTAACTCCTAGTAAGTAGACCTTGAGCTTCATTATATGCTCATTGTAACAGCGTGATCAAAGAACATGCCCGCAGGTGCCACGACAGCCCCAAGGCTAAAAGCAAAAGGCCAAAGAATGGGCGGTGACTCAATTCCTGGGAATCTCAGCCCCTTTCCCAGGGCAGTTGGAATGGTCCCACCTGTACTCCTGTGAAGCTACTGAGATCATAAAAACTGGCAACACCATGCCTAGTGGCCCTTTTTCATTCCCTCCTCTGGAGACAGCCTGCACTAGGTCTATGGGGCGTGTACCTACTTCTACTTTAACCTGAGCACCCAATTCCCACACCTCTTTCCCTGCCTTTCTCTTGCCTTACACTCTATGCAGTGTGTATCTCTCTAAATAAATCTGCCTTTACTAAAAACAAAACAAAAAACATGGTTGCAGCAATTTAAATTGTATTTATTAGAGCTGGCCTCATTAAGGGTTGCTTTATTTACCAATCAGTTGCATAAGGAACATCTACTTATATTACAGAGTTGAACCACTGCCAAAACAGTTCACCGGATACATCAATATTTAATTCCTGTCAATGATTTTATTCAAAGGAATGCTCTAATATTAATGAATATAAATCACATGAAGTAAAAAATGAAGTAAAAAAACCCCAGAATACTATGCAAAGGATACACAGACCAATGCAATACGTTTCAAATATCTTTAAATATCAATCATGAATTGCAAGAAGTCAGGAATCCCTTAAAATTTCAGTCAACTCATTTTTTAAAATTAAAACCAAAAACAGATCTTTACTTTAGAAAATACACATAAAAATTAAGAATAAACCTATGACTTTATTTATAGCTTTAAAGTACAATTTAGTAACATCTCATGGCACATTTATGAAAATATTACAAGTGGGGAAGAAAATTACCAAGGACAATATATCCACTCAACTTAACCAACCTCTAACAATGACAAAAGACAGTATTATATACTTCCTGATACGATACAAATAGAAAAATTCTACATTATCTACATCTCTTTTCAAAAATGCTTAACCTGAATCAAATATAAGGAAAAAAACCAGACAAATTCAAAATGTGAAACATTCTAAAATGAACTGGCTTGGCATCTTCAAATAAAAAGAGAATGCCATAAAGAAG
This sequence comes from Camelus ferus, assembly GCF_009834535.1. NCBI lineage: Eukaryota > Metazoa > Chordata > Mammalia > Artiodactyla > Camelidae > Camelus > Camelus ferus. The sequence goes on from NC_045732.1 coordinate 101,943,976, forward strand.
GGTTCTTATGCGCTTAAAAGAAATCAGAAAGACACAACAGCCAAATACTGAATTCAGTCTGAAACCTGAATGACACTAAATTGGAAATGACAGCGGACTGAGGAGATGCAACAACTTTTCTGACACGTGATTAATTTTAACAAGACAATATATTTGAGGATATTTCAATTTTCTTAGGTGTAACAAAAGTAGTATACCTATAAAGAGCCATGTCCTTATTTTAAGAGAATGTAAAATGAGTTAGTTGGGATTTTATATCATCATATATACATTCAATTTAATTTCAAATAGTTGAGTCAAAAAAAGTGTGTTTGCAAGCATATGTCAGAGAGTAAGTAAATGTGGCAAAAATTTATATGGTAAACTCAGGTGAAAGATGTATTTCTGTTCAGAGTGCTAGTCTTTCAACTTTTCTGCAGGTTAAAAAGTTTACTATAGTATCGTTTAATCTGTGTAAAAGGCTAGTGTAGCTACACTTTCTGGTAAAACTGACATTAAACAATATATATTTTAGGAAGAGAGAAGCTGGCAGAGTAGAAGGTCGCTCGCAGCTCACCCTCTCCCACAAATGCACCAAGACTCACATCCACAGACCCACTCAGCCAACCAGAGCACCTGCAGAACTCCGACAGAACATTGCCCTCTTCAAAAGATAAAGACGCCAAAAATCTGGTAGGAGAAAAGGAAAAAAGAAAGAAAAGGGACAGCAGAGCTGGATGGGTCCCATGGGTAGGGAGTGGCAAAGGAGGACCAGCGCTGGCTCGCTGGGTCTCCCCTCTCCAACTGAGAGGCCAGCGGGTTGGAGGGGGAGCCTCCGAGGCTTGGATCTGTACAAACCAGCCCTTGACCCGCAGAACTAAGTTAAATGGGCACAGAGGGTCCCCAAGACACCCAGCATGAGACGCGGGCTGGCAGCGGCGGGCAGGGGCCAGCAGCCGCGGGCAGGTCCAGGCTGCCCAAGCCGGGCGGAGGATGGGGGCGGCTGCACTGAGGCGGCCCCAGGGGACTGCAAGGGGCTACGCACCATAGCTGTGGATGCACATGGCAGAACAACCTGGGCCCTCCATAAAACACAGTTGATGTGCCCTGGGGGGAAGTGTGCATACCCCCATCTCTTAAAACTTGAGAAAATTTTTTGGGTGAAGAGAAGCGAGGCTCAGGCACAGCCGCCATATCCTCCGGGGCTTAGCACCCAGGCGGGGGCAGGGGCGAAACCTGCATCCCTACCGAAGGGCTCAGCAGCCTCAAAGGCCCAGACAGTTGTCAACATTTCGAGGCAGATAGGATCCTTCCATCCTGGTCCCTCAGAGAACTTGCTCTGCCAAGGCAAAAGGGAGCTGGGTTTTGGCCTGGAGCACTGACAAGGCTGTTCCTCAGTCTTCCCCAAGCCCACCTGTGGAGCGCTGACCCAGGCGAAGCACGCAGCAGCACAGCAGTGGAGCGACTGGCACCAGGAGACGGAGGGCGGCCCCCCGCCTTGCGGGCAGGAACGCAGCCCCTGACCACGATGCTGGGAGGGGGCGCGACCCGCCCTCCTACCTGGCCAATCTGCAACATATGACTGCGGCATGGCATCGGGAGGAGCAGTGACCCACCCGCCTACAGCAAAAGAGAGCTGCACCTGCCCCAGTGTTGGGAAGAGGTGTAATCAGCTTGCCAACAGGTACTGGGAGCATCACAGACGACCGCGCCAACGGAGGGCCTCTGGAAACAGCAAGCTGAGCTTCCAAAACAGGACGAAGACAGAAAGACTTCAAAAAGCACACAGACTCCAGGAGAACACTGACCCCCCCCCTTTTTTTTTAAATCTGTTTTTACCTGTTCTATTTTCTATTACCCTCTTAATTTTTACTTCTTAATTCATTTCTATTTCTCTTGGGTTTTGATGTCCTGTTATTGTCTACACACAGGTTTCAAATACATCTTTTCATCTTTTCCCTTTTTAAGGTTTTAAAAGGACGTCTCAACCCGATTGCTATTCTGCTTCAACTTGCTCTTCTATTATTCAGTATACAGTTTTCAAACCTTTTTTTCTCCCTTCTTTTAAAATTCTTTCTCTCTTATTCTTTCTTTTTTTCCTAAGTCTTATTCCTACATAGGCATTAGATAGATAAACTCCTTAAGGACCACGATAGATAACTGATAACTCCATAAACCACACTGCCAGAGAGGTACGAGCAAGATGAAGAAGCAGAGAAACCATTCCCAATTAAAAGAATAATAGAAATCCCCTGAAAGGATGATCAATGAAATAGACATCAATAACCTACTAGATCAAGATTTCAAAAAAGGAGTGATCAAAGTACTGAGGAATTAAAAGAGATAGTGTTTAGAGATACAAAATATGTCAAAAAAGAAATGGTAGCTATAAAGAAGAGCCAAGTAAAATGAGTAAACTCATTGACTGAGATGAGAACTAATCTAAAGGCTGTACAAAGCAGGCTAGATAATGCAGAGGAACGAATTAGTGACCTAGAAGAGAGGACAACAGAAAGCACCCAATCAGAAGAGCTACAAGATAAGCAAATAAAAACAAATGAAAATAGCATAAGGGACCTATGGGATAATATAAAGCGTCCCAATCTTCGCATAATAGGGGTCCCAGAAGGGGAAGAAAGATCAAAGGGGATTCCAAAGGTGTTTGAAGAAATCATGACTGAAAACTTCCCGAACTTAAAGAAGGAATCAGATATCCAAGTACAGGAAGCTCAGAGGGTCCCAAACAGGAAGAACCCAAATAGACCCACATAAAGACATACCGTAATCAAGATGGCCAGAGTCAAGGATAAAGAAATGATTCTAAAGGCAGCAAGAGAAAAGCAAAGAGTAAGTTACAAGGGAACCCCCATAAGGCTCTCAGCTGATTTCTCTACGCAAACACTACAGGCCAGAAGGGAGTGGCAAGATATATTCAAAGTCCTGAATGAAGAAAAGATGCAGCCTAGGATACTCTATCCAGCAAGGCTATCCTTTAGGATAGAAAGAGAGAGAAAGAATTTCACAGACAAGCAAAAGCTGCAGGAGTTTAGCAACATTAAACCCATGCTAAAAGAAATACTGAAAGGTCTACTATAAATAGAAAAGCAGCAGGTTGCTACAAAAATGAGAAACTCACAACTGGAAAGGTGATAACTCATGAATTACAAGTAAAATAAACATGAAGTTATAAAAGAAGACATACAAATCACAGAGTGGGAGAGGGAGGCAGGGAAATATAGAATATATTCTTTTCTTTCTTTTTAAATTTTTTTTTCAGTAGAATGGGTTTGAGATCATGTTACTATCAGTTTAATAAAGACAGTTATAGTAATGGGCTAATATATTTACAAAAAGGGTAACCACAAGCCAAAAACTTACAAGGGAGTCACAAAAATTAAATAAAATCCATTATAATACAAAGGAAAATTACCAAACCACAAAAGGAAGAAGAAAGGAACAAAGAGGAAATACTAAATCAACTGCAAAGATAAGTTCAAAATGGCAATAAACACACATCTATCATTAATTACTGTAAATGTTAATGGACTAAGTGCTCCAGTCAAAAGACAGAGTGGCAGACTGGATAATAAAGCAAGAACCTTCAATATGCTGCATGCAAGAGACCCACTTTAGGGAGAAGGACACATATAGATTGAGAGTGAAAGGATGGAAAAGGATATTCCATGCAAATGGAAAAGCCAAAAAGCAGGTGTTCCAGTATTGATTTCACACAAAATAGACTTTAAAACAAAGGCCAAAAAGAAAGATAAAGAAGGACATTTTATAATGATTAAAGGAGTGATACAAGATGAGGATATTACACTCATTAATATATAAGCACCCAATATAGGAGCACTTAAGTACATAAAAGAATTACTAACAGAGATAAAGGGGTATATTGATGGGAATACAATCATAGTTGGAGATTTTAACACATCAACATCACTAGACAGATCTTCCAGACAGAAAATAAACAAGGCAACAGAGAAATTAAATAACACAATAGAAAAACTAGATTTGGTGGATATTTTCAGAGCATTACACCACCCAAAAATAGGATAGACATTCTTTTCAACTGCACATAGAACATTTTCCAGGATTGATCATGTACTTTGGCACAAAAGAAACCTCAACAATTTTAAGAAGATAGAAATGATCTCAAGCATCTTTACTGACCACAATACCATGAAACTAGAAATCAACTACAGAGAAACAAAGGAGAAAATAAAGAAAAACATGGAGATTAAACAAAATGTTATTAAAAAAAATGGGTCAATGAGGAAATCAACGCTGAAGTTAAAAAATACCTGAGACAAATAACAATGAAACACAACCACTCAAAATCTATGGGACGCAGCAAAGGCAGTGTTGAGAGGGAAGTCTGTAGCGATACAGGCCTTCCTCAAGAAAGAAGAACAATCTCCAATAAACAATTTAATCCACGAGCTGAATGAATTAGAAAAAAAAGAACAAAAAGCCCCAAAAGGCAGCAGAATGAAGGAAATTATAAAGATCAGGGAGAAATAAGTACAATAGAGATTAACAAGACCACAGGAAAAGATCAACCAAACCAAAAGCTGGTTTTTTGAAAAAGTAAATAAAATCGACAAACCTCTGGCAAAACTCACAAAGAAGAAAAAAGAGAGAGCACAAATCAGCAAAATAAGAAAGGAAAATGGAGAAATTACAACAAATAACATAAAAATACAGAATATCATATGAGAATGTTATGAAAAACTATATGGAACCAAACTGGATAACCTAGAGGAGATGGACAAGTTTCTGGAAACATATAGTCCACCAAGACTGAATCAAGAAGAAACTGACCACCTCAACAATCCGATCACTAGAAAGGAAATAGAAATAGCAAATAAAAACCTCCCTACAAATAAAATTCCAGGACTGGATGGCTTCACTGGGGAATTCTACCAGACATACAAAGAATAACTTATATCAGTCCTTCTCAAACTCTTCCAGACGATTGAAAAGGAGGGAATACTCCCAAACTCATTCTATGAAGCCACCAGCACCGATAGCAAAACCAGCCAAAGACACTACAAAAAAGAGAATTATAGGCCAATATCACTGATGAACATAGACGCCAAAATCCTCACCAAAATATTAGCAAACAGAATCCAAAACACATGAAAAAGATTATACATCATGACCAAGTGGGGTTCATCCCAGGGACACAAGGGTGGCTCAACATATGCAAATCAATCAATGTAATACATCACATCAACAAGAGAAAGGACCAAAACCACATGATCGTCTCAATAGATGCAGAAAAGGCATTTGATAAAACTCAACACCCATTTATGATAAAAACTCTCAATAAAGTGGGTATAGAGGGAACACATCTCAACATAATGAAAGCTATATATGACAAACCTACAGCCAGCATAGTACTCCACAGTGAAAAACTCAAAAGCTTCCCACTAAAATCTGGGACAAGACAAAGATGCCCACTATCATCACTCCTACTCAACATAGTCCTGGAAGTCCTGGCCACAGCAATCAGGCAAGAGAGAGAAATAAAAGAGATTCAAATTGGAAAAGAAGAGGTAAAAGTGTCATTATATGCCATTGACATGTTACTATATAGAAAACCCTAAAAGGTCCACACAAAAACTACTAGAGCTGATCGAAGAATTCAGCAAGGTAGCAGGTTACAAAATTAACATTCAAAAATTAATTGCATTTCTTTCCACTAATGATGAATCAACAGAAAAAGAAAGTAAAGAAACAATCTCCTTTAAAATAGTACCCAAAGTAATAAAATACCTGGGAATAAATCTAAGCAAGGAAGTGAAAGAATTCTACACAGAAAACTATAAAGCATTGATGAAGGAAATTAAAGAAGATTTTAAAAAATGGAAAG
>NC_045732.1:101949935-101985516 GCF_009834535.1 Camelus ferus
ACACACTTCTCTCTCAGAACTGAGCATGTGGAGAGACGTTCGTTCACCTTGCACCAAGGGAACGGGTTGCAGGAGAAACATTTACTCTTGTTTCTCAGTATGATTCTTAGTGCCTGTTTGAAGTTCCTGCAGTTTTCACTGTAAAACCGTGTTGGAGCTAGTACCTCCCCATATATGTATGGAGTGGAGTTTGTAACTGAAAAGATACTTTGTGTTCGCAACAAGCTAGTTGAAGGACAGCTTTCACACACATATCTCTCAGAACTGAGCATGTGAAGAGACTTTCGTTCAACTAGCACCAATGGAATTGTTTGCAGGGGAAACTTATACTCTGGGTTCTCAGTCTTTTCCCTAGTGCCAGTTTGAAGTTCCTGCAGTTTTCACTTGAAACTGAGTTGGAGTAAGAACCTCCCCATATATATGTATGGAGTGGAGTTTGCAACTGAAAAGAAACTTTGTGTTCCCAACAAGCTAGGTGAAGAACGGCTTTCACACACACTTATCTCTCAGAACGGAGCATGTGGAGAGACGTTCCTTCATCTAGCACCAAGGGAACTGGATGCAGGAGAAATTTTCACACTGGTTTCTCATTCTATTTCCTAGTGCCGGTTTGAATTTCCTGCAGTTTTCACTTGAAAACTGAGTTGGAGTAAGAACCTCCCCATATATATGTATGGAGTGGAGTTTGCAACTGAAAAGAAACTTTGTGTTCCCAACAAGCTAGGTGAAGGACGGCTTTCACACACACTTATCTCTCAGAACTTAGCATGTGGTGAGACGTTGGTTCACCTAGCACAAAGGGAGAGGGTTGCAGGAGAAACTTTTTCTCTGGTATCTCATTCTGCTTCCTAGTGCCGGTTTGAAGTTCCTGCAGTATTCACTGTAAAACCGAGTTGGAGCTAGTAACTCCCCCCTATATATATATGGAGTGGAATTTGCAACTGAATAGAGACTTTTTGTTCAAATTATCTAGGTGAAGGACGGCTTTCACACACATATCTCACAGAACTGAGCATGAGGAGAAACGTCCTTCACCATCACAAGTGAACTGGATGCAGGAGAAACTTTTACAACTGGGTTCTCAGTCTGTTCCTAGTGCTGGTTTGTAGTTCCTGCAGTTTTCACTGAAAACCGAGTTGGAGCTAGTACCATTACCCTCCCCTATATATGTATGGAGTGGGGTTGCAACTGAAAAGAAACTTTGTGTTCCCAACAAGTTAGGTGAAGTACTGCTTTCACACAAACTTATCTCTCAGAACTGAGCATGAGGATAGACGTTCGTTCACCTAGCACCAAAGGAACGGTTTGCAAGTGAAACATTTACTCTTGTATCTCAGTCTGTTTCCTAGTGTCGGTTTGAATTTCCTGCAGTTTTCACTGTAAAGTCGAGTTGGAGCGAGTACCTCCCCTATATATATATGGAGTAGAGTTTGCAACTTAAAAGAAACTTTATGTTCCCAACAACCTAGGTGAAGGACGGCTAACAACACACTTATCTCTCAGAACTGAGCATGTGGAGAGACGTTCCTTCATCCAGCACCAAGGGAAATGGATGCAGGAGAAACTTTTACACTGGTTTGTCATTCTATTTCCTAGTGCCGGTTTGAATTTCCTGCAGTTTTCACTGTAAAACCGAGTTGGAGCTAGTACCTACCCATATATATGTATGGAGTGGAGTTTGGAACTGAAAAGAAACTTTGTGTTCCCAACATTCCAGGTGAAGGACGGCTTTCACACACACTTATCTCTCAGAACTGAGCATCTGGAGAAACGTTCTTTCACCTAGCACCAAGGGAACGGGGTGCAGTAGAAACTTTTACTCTGGTTTCTCAGTCTGTTTCCTAGTCCGGTTTGCAGTTCCTGCAGTTTTCACTGTTAAACCGATTTGGTGATAGTACCGCCCCATATATATGTGTGGAGTTGAGTTTGCAACTGAAAAGTAACATGTGTTCCCAACATTCTAGGTGAAGGACGGCTTTCACAAACTTATCTCTAAAACTGAGCATGTGGAGAGACGTTCGTTCACCTAGCACCAAGTGAAAAGTTTGCAGGAGAATCTTTTACTCTGGTTCTCTGTCTGTTTCCTAGTGCCGGTTTGAATTTCCTGCAGTTTTCACTGTAAAACCGAGTTGGAGCTAGTACCTCCCCTATAAATGTAAAGAGTGGAGTTTGCAACTGAAAAGAAACTTTATGTTCCCAACAAGCTAGGTGAAAGTCGTCTTTCAACACACTTATCTCTCAGAACTGAGCATGTGGGGAGACGTTCGTTCACCTAGCACCAAGGAAAAGGGTTGCAGGAGAAACTTTTACTCTGTTTTCTCAGTCTGTTTCCTAGTTCCGTTTGCAGTTCCTGCAGTTTTCACTGTAAAACCGAGTTGGAGCTAGTACCTCCCCATATATATGTATGGAGTGGAGTTTGCAACTGAAAAGTAACTTTTTGTTCCCAACATTGTAGGTGAAGGATGGCTTTCACACACAATTCTCTCTCAGAAATGAGCATGTGGAGAGACGTTCGTTCACCTAGCACCAAGGGAACGGGTTGCAGGTGAAACATTTACTATGGTTTCTCAGTATGTTTCTTAGTGCCGGGTTGAAGTTCAAGCTGTTTTCACTGTAAAACTGAGTTGGAGCTAGTACCTCCCCATATATATGTATGGAGTGGAGTTTGTAACTGAAAAGAATCTTTGTGTTCGCAACAAGCTAGTTGAAGTACAGCTTTCACACACATATCTCTCAGAACTGAGCATGTGAAAAGACGTTCGTTCAACTAGCACCAAGTGAACGGTTTGCAGGGGAAACTTTTACTCTGGATTCTCAGTCACTTTCCTAGTGCCGGTTTGAAGTTCCTGCAGTTTTCAGTTGAAAACTGAGTTGGAGTAAGAACCTCCCCATATATATGTATGGATTATAGTTTGCAACTGAAAAGAAACTTTGTGTTCAGAATATTGTAGGTGAAGGACGGCTTTCACACACAATTATCTCTCAGAACTGAGCATGTGGAGAGACGTTCGTTCATCTAGCACTAAGGGAAATGGATGCAGGAGAAACTTTTACACTGGTTTCTCATTCTATTTCCTAGTGCCGGTTTGAATTTCCTGCAGTTTACACTGTAAAACCGAGTTGGAGCTAGTACCTACCCATATATATGTATGGAGTGGAGTTTGCAACTGAAAAGAAACTTTGTGTTCCCAACAAGCTAGGTGAAGGACGGCTTTCACACACACTTATCTCTCAGAACTGAGCATGAGGAGAGACTTTCGTTCACCTAGCACCATGTGAAAGGGTTCCAGGAGAAATTTTTTCTCTGTTTTCTCAGTCTGTTTCCTAGTGCCGGTTTGAAGTTCCTGCAAATTTCACTGTAAATCCGAGTTGTTGATAGTACCTCCCAATATATATGTGTGGAGTGGAGTTTGCAACAGAAAAGTAACTTTGTTTTCCCAACATTCTAAGTGAAGGACGGCTTTCACACACACTTATCTCTCAGAACTGAGCATCTGGAGAGACGTTCTTTCACCTAGCACCAAAGGAACGGGTGAAGGAGAAACTTTTACTCTGGTTTCTCAGTCAGTTTCCTAGTTCCGGTTTAAAGTTCCTGCAGTTTTCACTGTGAAACAGAGTTGGAGCTAGTACCTCCCCATATATATGTATGGATTGGAGTTTGCAACTGAAAAGAAACGTTTTGTTCCCAACAAGCTAGGAGAAGTATGGCTTTCAAACACAATTATCACTCAGAACTGAGCATGTGGAGAGACGTTCGTTCACCTAGCACCAAGGGAACGGTTTGCAGGGGAAATATTTACTCTTGTATCTCAGTCTGTTTCCTAGTGTCGGTATGAATTTCCTGCAGCTTTCACTGTAAAGTCGAGTTGGAGCGAGTACCTCCCCTATATATATATGGAGGAGAGTTTGCAACTTAAAAGAATATTTATGTTCCCAACAAGCTAGGTGAAGGACGGCTATCAACACACTTATCTCTCAGAACTGAGCATGTGGAGAGACGTTCCTTCATCTAGCACCAAGGGAACTGGATGCAGGAGAAACTTTTACACTGGTTTCTCATTCTATTTCCTAGTGCCGGTTTGAATTTCCTGCAGTTTTCACTGTAAAACCGAGTTGGAGCTAGTACCTACCCATATATATGTATGGAGTGGATATTGGAACTGAAAAGAAACTTTGTTTTCCCAACATTCTAGGTTAAGGACAGCTTTCACACACACTTATCTCTCAGAACTGAGCATCTGGAGAAACGATCTTTCACCTAGCACCAAGGGAACGGGGTGAAGGGGAAACTTTTACTCTGGGTTCTCAGTCTGTTTCTTAGTGCCGGTTTGAAGTTCCTGCAGTTTTCACTGTAAACCCGATTTGGATCTAGTACCTCCCCTATATATGCATGGAGTGGATTTTGCAATTGAAAATAAGCAATGTGTTCCCAACAAGCTAAGTGAAGGACGGCTTTCACACACACTTATCTCTCAGAACTGAGCATGTGGAGAGACGTTCGTTCATCTAGCAACAAGGGAACGGGTTGCAGGAGAAACATTCACTCTGGTTTCTCAGTCTGTTTCTTAGTGCCGGTTTGAAGTTCCTGCTGTTTTCTCTATAAAACCGAGTTGGAGCTATTATCTCCCCATATATATGTATGGAGTGGAGTTTGTAACTGAAAAGAAACTTTGTGTTCCCAACAAGAAAGTTGAATTACAGCTTTCACACACAAATCTCTCAGAACTGAGCATGTGAAGAGACGTTCGTTCAACTAGCACCAAGTGTACGGGTTGCAGGAGAAACGTTTACTCTGGGTTCTCAGTCCCTTTCCTAGTGCTGGTTTGAAGTTCCTGCAGTTTTCACTGGAAAACTGAGTTGGAGTAAGAACCTCCCCTTATATGTGTATGGAGTGGAGTTTGCAACTGAAAAGAAACTTTGTGTTCCCAACAAGCTAGGTGAAGGACGGCTTTCACACACACTTATCTCTCAGAACTGAGCATGTGGAGAGACTCTGGTTCAACTAGCACCAAGGGAACGGATTGCAAGTAAAACTATTACTCTGGTTTCTCAGTATGTTTCCTAGTGCCGGTTTGAAGTTCCTGGATTTTTCAATGTAAAACCGATTTGGATCTAGTTCCTCCCCATATATATGCATGGATTGGAGTTTGCAACTGAAAATAAGCATTGTGTTCCCAACAAGCTAGTTGAAGGACTGCTTACACACACACATATCTCTCAGAACAGAGCATGTGGAAAAAAGTTCGTTCACCTAGCACCAAGGGAACGGGTTTCAGGAGAAACTTTTACACTGGTTTCTCAGTCTGTTTCCTAGTACCGGTTTGAATTTCCTGCAGATTTCACTTTAAAACCGATTTGGAGCTTGTACCTCCCCATATATATGTATGGAGTTGATTTTGCAACTGAAAAGAAACTTTGTGTTCCCAAAAAGCTAGTTGAAGGACGGCTTTCACACACACTTATCTCTCAGAACTGAGCATGTGGAGAGACTTTCTTTCACCTAGAACCAAGGGAAAGGTCTGCAGGGGAAACTTTTACTTTGTTTCTCAGACTGTTTCCTAGTTCCGGTTTTAAGTTCCTGCAGTTTTCTCTGTAAAACCGAGTTGGAGCTAGTACCTACCCATATATATGTGTGGAGTGGAATTTGCAACTGAAAAGTAACTTTATGTTCACAAAATTCTAGGTGAACTACGGCTTTCACACACACTTATCTCTCAGAACTGAGCATGTGGAGAGACGTTCGTTCACCTAGTACCAAGGGGACGTGTTGCAGGAGAAACTTTTACTCTGATTTCTCAGTCTGTTTTTTAGTGCATGTTTGAAGATCCTGCAGTTTTCACTGTAAACCGGAGTTGGAGCTAGTACCTCCCGATATATATTTATGGAGTGGAGTTTGTAACTGAAAAGAAATTTTGTGTTCGCAACAAGCTAGGTGAAGGGCGGCTTTCACACACACTTATCTATCAGAACTGAGCATGTGGAGAGACGTTGTTTCACCTAGCACCAAGGGAACGGGTTGCAGGAGAAACTTTTACTCTGGTTTCTCAGTCTTTTTCCTAGTTCCGGTTTAAAGTTAGTGCAGTTTTCACTGTAAAACCGAGTTGGATCTTGTACCTCACCCTATATATGCATGGAGTGGGGTTTGCAACTGAAAATAAGCATTGTGTTCCCAACAAGCTATTTGAAGTTCGGCATTCACACACACATATCTCTCAGAACTGAGCATGTGGAGAGACGTTCGTTCATCTAGCACCAACGGAACGGGTTGAAGGAGAAACTTTTACTCTGGTTTCTCAGTCTGTTTCCTAGTGCCGGTTTGAATTTCCTTCATTTTTCACTGTAAAACCGAGTTGGAGCTAGTACTTCCCCATATATATGTATGGAGTGGAGTTTGCAACTGAAAAGAAACTCTGTGTTACCAACATGCTAGGTGAAGGTCGGCTTTCACAGACAATTATCTCTCAGAACTGAGCATGTGGAGAGACGTTCGTTCACCAAGCAGAAAGGGAACGGGTTGCAGGAGGAACTTTTTCTCTTGTTTCTCAGTCTGTTTCCTAGTGCCGGTTTGATTTTCCTGCATTTTTCACTTTAAAACCGATTTGGAGCTGGTACCTACCCATATGTATGCATGGAGTGGATTTTGCAACTGAAAAGAAAATTTGTGTTCCCAACAAGCTAGGTGAAAGACGGCTTTCACACACACTTATCTCTCAGAACTGAGCATGTGAAGAGACGTTGGTTCAACTAGCACCAAGGAAACGGTATGCAGGAAAAACTTTTACTCTGGATTCTCAGGATTTTTCCTAGTGCCTGTTTGAATTTCCTGCAGTTTTCACTGTAAAAACGATTTGGATTTGGTACCTCCCCCTATATATGCATGAAGTTGAGTTTTCAACTGAAAATAAGCATTGTGTTCCCAACAAGCTAGGTAAAGGACGGCTTTCACACACACTTATCTCTCAGAACTGAGCATGTGCTGGTATGTTCATTCATCTAGCACCAAGGGAACGGGTTGCAGGAGAAACTTTTACTCTGGTTTCTCAGTCTGTTTCCTAGTGCCGGTTTGAATTTTGCAGTTTTCACTTTAAAACCGAGTTGGAGCTAGCACCTCCACATATATATGTATGGAGTGGAGTTGCAACTGAAAAGAAACTATGTGTTCCCAAAAAGCTAGGTGAAGGACGGCTTTCACACACACTTATCTCTCAAATCTGAGCATGTGGAGAGACATTCTTTCACCTAGCAGCAAGGGAACGTGTTGCAGGATAAAGTTTTACTCTGGTTTCTCAGTTTGTTTCCTAGTGCCGGTTTGAAGTTCCTGCAGTTTTCACTGTAAAACCGAGTTGGAGCTAGTACCTCCCCCTATATATGCATGGATAGGAGTTTGCAACTGAAAATAAACTTTGTGTTCCCAACAACCTAGTTGAAGGACGGCTTTCACACACACTTATCTCTCAGAACTGAGCATGTGTTGAGACGTTCGTTCATCTAGCACCAAGGGAACGGGTTGCAGGAGAAACTTTTACTCTGGTATCTCAGTGTTTCCTAGTGCCGGTTTGAATTTCCTGCAGTTTTCACTGTAAAACCGAGTTGGAGCTAGTACCTCCCCATATATATGTATGGAGTAGAGATTGCAACTGAAAAGAAACTTTGTGTTCCCAACAAGCTAGTTGAAGGACGGCTTTCACATACACTTATCTCTCAGAACTGAGCATGTGGGAGACGTTCGTTCACCTAGCACCAAGGGAAGGGGTTGCAGGGGAAACTTTTACTCTGGTTTCTCAGTCTGTTTCCTAGTGCCGGTTTGAAGTTCCTGCAGTTTTCACTGTAAACCCGAGTTGGTGCTATTATTTCCCCATATATATTTATGAAGCGGGGTTGGCAACTGAAAAGAAACTTTGTGTTCCCAAGATTATAGGTAAAGGACGGCTTTCACACACACTTATCTCTCAGAACTGAGAATGTGGAGAGACGTTCGTTCACTTAGCACCAAGCGAATGGGTTGCAGGGGAAACTTTTACTCTGGTTTCTCAGTCTGTTTCCTAGTGCCGGTTTGAAGTTCCTGCAGTTTTCACTGTAAAATCGATTTGGAGCTAGTACATCCCCCTATATATGCATGGATTGGATTTTGCAACTGATAATAAGCATTGTGTTCCCAACAAGCTAGCTGAAGGACGGCTTTCACACACACTTAACTCTCAGAACTGAGCATGTGGAGAGACGTTCATTCACCTAGCACCAAGGGAACAGGTTGCAGGTCAAACTTTTACTCTGGTTTCTCAGTCTTTTTCCTAGTCCCGGTTTGAAATTCCTGCAGTTATCACTGTAAAACCGAGTTGTAGCTAGTACCTCCCCCTATATATGTATGGAGTGGAGTTGGCAACTGAAAATAAACATTGTGTTCCCAACAAGCTAGGTGAAAGACGGCTTTCACACACACTTAACTCTCAAAACTGAGCATGTGGAGAGACGTTCGTTCACCTAGCACCAAGGGAACGGATTGCACGTGTAACATTTACTCTTGTATCTCAGTCTGTTTCCTGGTGCCTGTTTGAATTTCCTGCAGTTATCACTGTAAAACCGAGTTGGAGCTAGTAGCTCCCCATATATATTTATGGAGTGGAGTTGTAACTGAAAAGAAACTTTGTGTTCGCAACAAGCTAGTTGAAGGACAGCTTTCACACACATATCTCTCAGAATTGAGCATGTGAAGAGACGTTCCTTCAACTAGCATCAATGGAAAGGATTGCAGGAGAAACTTTTACTCTGGGTTCTCAGTCTCTTTCCTAGTGCCGTTTTGAATTTCTGCAGTTTTCACAGGAAAACCGAGTTGGAGTAAGAACCTCCCCATATATATGTATGGAGTGGAGTTTGCAACTGAAAAAAACTTTGGGTTCCCATCAAGCTAGTTGAAGGACGGCTTTCACACACACTTATCTCTCAGAACTGAGCATGTGGAGAGACGTTGGTTCACCTAGCACCAAGGAAACGGTTTGCAGGAAAAACTTTTACTCTGGATTCTCAGTATTTTTCCTAGTGCCTGTTTGAATTTCCTGCAGTTTTCACTGTAAAACCGATTTGGATTTAGTACCTCCCCCTATATATGCATGAAGTTGAGTTTGCAACTGAAAATAAGCACTGTGTTCCCAACAAGCTAGGTAAAAGACGGCTTTCACACACACTTATCTCTCAGAACTGAGCATGTGGTGATATGTTCGTTCATCTAGCACCAAGGGAACGGGTTTCAGGAGAAACTTTTACTCTCGTTTCTCAGTCTGTTTCCTAGTGCCGGTTTGAAGTTCCTGCAGTTTTCACTGTAAAACCGAGTTGGAGTTAGTACCTCCCCCTATATATGCATGGATAGGAGTTTGCAACTGAAAATAAACTTTGTGTTCCCAACAACCTAGTTGAAGGACGGCTTTTACACACACTTATCTCTCAGAACTGAGCATGTGTTGAAACTTTCGTTCAACTAGCACCAAGGGAACGGGTTGCAGGAGAAACTTTTATTCTGGTTTCTCAGTCTGTTTCTTAGTGCTGGTTTGAAGTTCCTGCAGTTTTCACTTTAAAATCGAGTTGGAGCTAGTACATCCCCCTATATATGCATGGAGTGGATTTTGCAACTGATAATAAGCATTGTGTTCCCACAAGCTAGCTGAAGGACGGCTTTCACACACACTTAACTCTCAGAACTGAGCATGTGGAGAGACGTTCGTTCATCTAGCAACAAGGGAACGTGTTGCAGGAGAAACTTTTACTCTGGGTTCTCAGTCTTTTTCCTAGTTCCGGTTGTATTTACCTGCAGTTTTCACTGTAAAAAAGAGTTGGAGCTAGTACCTCCCGATATATATGTATGGAGTGGAGTTTGCAACTGAAAAGAAACTTTGTGTTCTCACCAAGCTAGGTGAAGGACGACTTTCACACTCACTTATCTCTGAGAACTGAGCATGTGGAGAGACGTTCGTTCACCTAGCACCAAGGGAACGGGTTGCAGGAGAAACATTTACTCTGGTTTCTCAGTATGTTTCTTAGTGCCGGTTTGAATTTCCTGCAGTTTTCACTGTAAAACCGAGTTGGTGCTAGTACCTCCCCATATATATGTATGGATTGGAGTTGGCAACTGAAAAGAAACTTTGTGTTCCCAAGATTCTAGGTGAAGAACGGCTTTCACACACATTTATCTCTCAGAACTGAGCATGTGGAGAGACGTTCGTTCACCTAGCACCAAGGGAACGGGTTGCAGGAGAAAGTTTTACTCTGGGTTCACAGTCTGTTTCCTAGTGCCGATTTGATGTTCCTGCAGTTTTCACTTTAAAACAGATTTGGAGCTATTACCTCCCCATATATATGTATGGAGTGGAGATAGCAACTGAAAAGAATCTTTGTGTTCCAACAAGCTAGTTGAAGGACGGCATTCACACAAAATTATCTCTCAGGAATCAGCATATGGAGAGATGTTCGTTCTCCTAGCACCAAAGGAAAGGGTTGCAGGAGAAACTTTTACTCTTGTTTCTCATTCTTTATCCTAGTTCCGGTTTTAATTTCCTGCAGTTTTCACTGTAAAACCGAGTTGGAGCTAGTAGCTCCCCCCATATATGCATGGAGTGGAGTTTGCAACTGAAAAGAAACATTGTGTTCCCAACAAGCTAGGTGAAGGACGGCTTTCACACACACTTATCTCTCAGAAATGAGCATGTGGAGAGACGTTCATTCATCTAGCATCAAGGGAACGGGTTGCAGGAGAAACTTTTACTCTGGTTTCTAAGTCGGTTTCCTAGTGCCGGTTTGATTTTCCTGCAGTTTTCACTGTAAAACCGAGTTGGAGCTAGTACCTCCCCATATATATGTATGAAGCGGTGTTTGCAACTGAAAAGAAACTTTGTGTTCCCAACAAGCTAGGTGAAGAACGGCATTCACACACACTTATCTCTGAGAACTGAGCATGAGGAGAGACGTTCCTTCTCCTAGCATCAAGGGAAAGGGTTTCAGGAGAAACTTTTACTCTGGTTCTCAGTCTGTTTCCTAGTGCCAGTTTGAATTTCCTGCAGTTTTCACTGTAAAACCGAGTTTGATCTAGTACCTCCCCCTATATATGCATGGAGTGAAGTTGGCAACTGAAAAGAAACTTTGTGTTCCCAACAAGCTAGGTGAAATACGGCTTTCACACACACTTATATCTCAGAACAGAGCATGTGGAGAGACGTTCGTTCATCTAGAACCAAGGGAACGGTTTGCAGGAGAAAGTTTTACTCTGGGTTCACAGTCTGTTTCCTAGTGCCGGTTTGATGTTCCTGCAGTTTTCACTTTAAAACCGATTTGGAGCTATTACTTCCCCATATATATGTATGGAGTGGAGATAGCAACTGAAAAGAATCTTTGTGTTCCAACAAGCTAGTTGAAGGACGGCATTCACCCAAAATTATCTCTCAGGAATCAGCATATGGAGAGATATTCGTTCTCCTAGCACCAAAGGAACGGGTTGCAGGAGAAACTTTTACTCTGGTTTCTCATTCTTTTTCCTAGTGCCGGTTTGAATTTCCTGCAGTTTTCACTGTAAAACCGAGTTGGAGCTAGTACCTCCCCCTATATATGCATGGAGTGGAGTTTGCAAATGAAAATAAGCATTGTTTTCCCAACAAGCTAGGTGAAGGACGGCTTTCACACACACTTATCTCTCAGAAATGAGCATGTGGAGAGACGTTCATTCATCTAGCATCAAGGGAACGGGTTGCAGGGGAAACTTTTACTCTGGTTTCTCAGTCGGTTTCCTAGTGCCGGTTTGATTTTCCTGCAGTTTTCACTGTAAAACCGAGTTGGAGCTAGTACCTCCCCATATATATGTATGAAGTGGTGGTTGAAACTGAAAAGAAACTTTGTGTTCCCAACAAGCTAGGTGAAGAACGGCATTCACACACACTTATCTGAGAACTGAGCATGAGGAGAGACGTTCGTTCACCTAGCACCAAGGGAAAGGGTTTCAGGAGAAACTTTTACTCTGGTTTCTCAGTCTGTTTCCTAGTGCCGGTTTGAAGTTCCTGCAATTTTCACTGTAAAACCGAGTTGGAGCTAGTACCTCCCCATATATATTTATGGAGTGGAGTTTGCAACTGAAGAGAAACTTAGTGTTCATTAACAAGCTATGTGAAGGACGGCTTTCACACACATTTATCTCTCAGAACTGAGCATTTGTAGAGAAGTTCGTTCATCTAGCACCAAGGGAACGGGTTGCAGGAGAAACTATTACTCTGGTTTCTCAGTCTGTTTCCTAGTGCCGGTTTGAATTTCCTGCAGTTTTCACTGTAAAACCGAGTTGGAACTAGTACCTCCCCATATATATTTATGGAGTGGAATTTGCAACTGAAAAGAAACTTTGTGTTCCCAACAAGCTAGGTGAAAGACGGCTTTCACACACACTAATTTCTCAGGACTCAGCATATGGAGAGACGTTCGTTCACCTAGCACCAAGGGAACGGGTTGCAGCAGAAACTTTTACTCTGGTATCTCATCCTGTTTCCTAGTGCCGGTTTGAAGTTCCTGCAATTTTCACTGGAAAACAGAGTTGGAGCTACTACCTCCCCATATATATGTATGGAGTGGAGTTGGCAACTGAAAAGAAACTTTGTGTTCCCAACAAGCTAGGAGAAATACGGCTTTCACACACACTTATATCTCAGAACTGAGCATGTGGAGAGACGTTCGTTCATCTAGCAGCAAGGGAACGGTTTGCAGTAGAAAGTTTTACTCTGGGTTCACAGTCTGTTTCCTAGTCCCGGTTTGATGTTCCTGCAGTTTTCACTTTAAAACCGATTTGGAGCTATTACCTCCCCATATATATGTATGGAGTGGAGATAGCAACTGAAAAGAATCTTTGTGTTCCAACAAGCTATTTGAAGGACGTCTTTCACACAAAATTATCTCTCAGGAATCAGCATATGGAGAGATGTTCGTTCTCCTAGCACCAAAGGAACGGGTTGCAGGAGAAACTTTTACTCTGGTTTCTCATTCTTTTTCCTAGTGCCGGTTTGAATTTCCTGCAGTTTTCACTGTAAAACCGAGTTGGAGATAGTACCTCCCCCTATATATGCATGGAGTGGAGTTTGCAACTAAAAATAAACATTGTGTTCCCAACAAGGTAGGTGAAGGACGGCTTTCACCCACAATTATCTCTCAGAAATGAGCATGTGGAGAGACGTTCATTCATCTAGCATCAAGGGAACGTGTTGCAGGAGAAACTTTTACTCTGGTTTCACAGTCGGGTTCCTAGTGCCGGTTTGATTTTCCTGCAGTTTTCACTGTAAAACCGAGTTGGAGCTAGTACCTCCCCGTATATATGTATGAAGTGGTGTTTGCAACTGAAAAGAAACTTTGTGTTCCCAACAAGCTAGGTGAAGAACGGCATTCACACACACTTATCTCTGAGAACTGAGCATGAGGAGAGACGTTCATTCACCTAGCAACAAGGGAACGGGTTTCAGGAGAAACTTTTACTCTGGTTTCTCAGTATGTTTCCTAGTGCTGTTATGAAGTTCCTGCACTTTTCACTGTAAAACCGAATTGGAGCTAGTACCTCCCCATATATATTTATGGAGTGGAGTTTGCAACTGAAAAGAAACTTTGTGTTCCCAACAAGCTAGGTGAAATACGGCTTTCACACACACTTATATCTCAGAACTAAGATTGTGGAGATACGTTCGTTCATCTAGCACAAAGGGAACGTGTTGCAGGAGAAACTTTTACTCTGGTTTCTCAGTGTGGTTCCTTGTGCTGGTTGGAAGTTCCTGCAGTTTTCACTGTAAAACAGAGTTGGAGCTAGTACCTCCCCTTAGATATGTATGGAGTGGAGTTTGCAACTGAAAAGAAACTTTGTGTTCCCAACAAGCTAGGTGAAGGACGGCTTTCACACACATTTATCTCTCAGAACTGAGCATGTAGAGAGACTTTCGTTCATCTACCACCAAGGGAACGTTTTGCAGGAGAAACTTTTACTCTGGTTTGTCAGTCTGTATTCTAGTGCCGGTTTGAATTTCCTGAAGTTTTCAATGTAAAACCGGGTTGGATCTAGTACCTCACCCTATATATGCATGGAGTGGAGTATGCAAATGAAAATAAGCATTGTGTTCCCAACAAGCTAGGTGAAGGACGGCTTTCACACACACATATCTCTCAGAAATGAGCATGTGGAGAGACGTTCGTTCATCTAGCAAAAAGGGTGCAGGATGCAGGGGGAACTATTACTCTGGTTTCTCAGTCTGCTTCCTAGTGCCGTATTGAAATTCCTGCAGTTTTCACTGTAAAAATGAGTTGGAGGTAGTACCTCCCCCTATATATGTATGGAGTGGAGTTTGCAACTGAAAAGAAACTTTGTGTTCCCAACAAGATAGGTGAAGGACGGCTTTCACACACACTTATCTCACAGAACTGAGCATGTGGAGAGACGTTCGTTCATCTAGCACGAAGTTAACGGGTTGCAGGGGAAAATTTTACTCTGGTTTCTGAGTCTGTTTCCTTGTGCCGGTTTGATGTTCCTGCAGTTTTCACTGTAAAACAGAGTTGGAGCTAGTACCTCCCCATATATATGTATTGAGTGGAGATTGCAGTTAAAAGAAATTTTGTGTTCCCAACAAGCTAGGTGAAGGACAGCTTTCACACAAAATATCTCTCAGAACTGAGCATGTGGAGAGACTACCGTTCATCTAGCACAAAGGGAACGGGTTGCAGGGGAAACTTTTACTCTGGTTTCTCAGTCTGTTTCCTAGTGCTGGTTTGAAGTTCCTGCAGTTTTCACTGTAAAACTGAGTTTAATCTAGTATCTCCCCCTATATATGCATGGAGCGGTGTTTGCAAATGAAAATAAGCATTGTTTTCCCAACAAGCTAGTTGAAGGACGGCTTTCAGACACACTTATCTCTCAGAACAGAGCATGTGGAGAGACGTTCGTTCATCTAGCACCAAGGAAAGGGTTGTAGGAGAAACTTTTACTCTGGATTCTCAGTCTGTTTCCTAGTGCCGGTTTGAAGTTCTTCCAGTTTTCTCTGTAAAACGGAGTTGGATCTTGTACCTCCCTGTATATATTTATGGAGTGGAGTTTGCAACTGAATGGAAACTTTGTGTTCCCAACAAGATAGGTGAAGGACGGCTTTCACACACACTTATCTCACAGAACTGAGCATGTGGAGAGACGTTCGTTCATCTAGCACGAATTGAACGGGTTGCAGGGGAAAATTTTACTCTGGTTTCTGATTGTTTCCTAGTGCCGGTTTGATGTTAGTGCAGTTTTCATTGTAAAACCGAGTTGGAGTTAGTACCTCCTCATATATATGTACGGATTGGAGTTGGCAACTGAAAAGTATCTTTATTTTCCCAACAAGCTAGGTGAACGACAGCTTTCACACACAGTTTTCTCTCAGAACTGAGCATGTGGAGAGACGTTCATTCACCTAGCACCAAGGTAACTGGTTGCAGGAGAAACTTTTACTCTGGTTTCTCAGTCTGTTTCCTAGTGCCGGTTTGAAGTTCCTGCAGGTCTCACTGTAAAACCGAGTTGGAGCTAGTACCTCCCCCTATATATGTATGGAGTGGAGTTTGCAACTGAAAATAAACATTGTGTTCCCAACAAGCTAGGTGAAGGACGGCTTACACACACTTATCTCTAAAAACTGAGCATCTGGAGAGACGTTCGTTCACCTAGCACCAAGGGAAATTGTTGCAGGAGAACCTTTTACTCTGGTTTCTCAGTCTGTTTCCTAATGCCTGTTTGAATTTCCTGCAGTTTTCACTGTAATACCGATTTGGAGCTAGTACCTCCCCTATAAATATATAGAGTGGAGTTTGCAACTGAAAAGAAACTTTATGTTCCCAACAAGCTAGGTGAAAGACGTCTTTCAACACACTTATCTCTCAGAACTGAGCATGTGGAGAGACGTTCGTTTACCTAGCACTAAGGGAAAGGGTTGCAGGTGAACATTTACTCTGGTTTCTCAGTCTGTTTCCTAGTTCCGGTTTGCAGTTCCAGAAGTTTTCACTGTAAAACCGAGTTGGTGATAGTACCTCCCCATATACATGTGTGGATTGGAGTATTCAACTGAAAAGTAAATTTTTGTTTCCAAAATTCTAGGTGAAGGACGGCTTTCACACACACTTCTCTCTCAGAACTGAGCATGTGGAGAGACGTTCGTTCACCTTGCACCAAGGGAACGGGTTGCAGGAGAAACATTTACTCTTGTTTCTCAGTATGATTCTTAGTGCCTGTTTGAAGTTCCTGCAGTTTTCACTGTAAAACCGTGTTGGAGCTAGTACCTCCCCATATATATGTATGGAGTGGAGTTTGTAACTGAAAAGATACTTTGTGTTCGCAACAAGCTAGTTGAAGGACAGCTTTCACACACATATCTCTCAGAACTGAGCATGTGAAGAGACTTTCGTTCAACTAGCACCAATGGAATTGTTTGCAGGGGAAACTTATACTCTGGGTTCTCAGTCTTTTCCCTAGTGCCAGTTTGAAGTTCCTGCAGTTTTCACTTGAAACTGAGTTGGAGTAAGAACCTCCCCATATATATGTATGGAGTGGAGTTTGCAACTGAAAAGAAACTTTGTGTTCCCAACAAGCTAGGTGAAGAACGGCTTTCACACACACTTATCTCTCAGAACTGAGCATGTGGAGAGACGTTCCTTCAACTAGCACCAAGGGAACTGGATACAGGAGAAATTTTCACACTGGTTTCTCATTCTATTTCCTAGTGCCGGTTTGAATTTCCTGCAGTTTTCACTTGAAAACTGAGTTGGAGTAAGAACCTCCCCATATATATGTATGGAGTGGAGTTTGCAACTGAAAAGAAACTTTGTGTTCCCAACAAGCTAGGTGAAGGACGGCTTTCACACACACTTATCTCTCAGAACTTAGCATGTGGTGAGACGTTGGTTCACCTAGCACAAAGGGAGAGGGTTGCAGGAGAAACTTTTTCTCTGGTATCTCATTCTGCTTCCTAGTGCCGGTTTGAAGTTCCTGCAGTATTCACTGTAAAACCGAGTTGGAGCTAGTAACTCCCCCTATATATATATGGAGTGGAATTTGCAACTGAATAGAGACTTTTTGTTCAAATTATCTAGGTGAAGGACGGCTTTCACACACATATCTCACAGAACTGAGCATGAGGAGAAACGTTCCTTCATCCATCACAAAGTGAACTGGATGCAGGAGAAACTTTTACACTGGGTTCTCAGTCTGTTTCCTAGTGCTGGTTTGTAGTTCCTGCAGTTTTCACTGGAAAACCGAGTTGGAGCTAGTACCTCCCCCTATATATGTATGGAGTGGGGTTTGCAACTGAAAAGAAACTTTGTGTTCCCAACAAGTTAGGTGAAGTACTGCTTTCACACAAACTTATCTCTCAGAACTGAGCATGAGGATAGACGTTCGTTCACCTAGCACCAAAGGAACGGTTTGCAAGTGAAACATTTACTCTTGTATCTCAGTCTGTTTCCTAGTGTCGGTTTGAATTTCCTGCAGTTTTCACTGTAAAGTCGAGTTGGAGCGAGTACCTCCCCTATATATATATGGAGTAGAGTTTGCAACTTAAAAGAAACTTTATGTTCCCAACAACCTAGGTGAAGGACGGCTAACAACACACTTATCTCTCAGAACTGAGCATGTGGAGAGACGTTCCTTCATCCAGCACCAAGGGAAATGGATGCAGGAGAAACTTTTACACTGGTTTGTCATTCTATTTCCTAGTGCCGGTTTGAATTTCCTGCAGTTTTCACTGTAAAACCGAGTTGGAGCTAGTACCTACCCATATATATGTATGGAGTGGAGTTTGGAACTGAAAAGAAACTTTGTGTTCCCAACATTCCAGGTGAAGGACGGCTTTCACACACACTTATCTCTCAGAACTGAGCATCTGGAGAAACGTTCTTTCACCTAGCACCAAGGGAACGGGGTGCAGTAGAAACTTTTACTCTGGTTTCTCAGTCTGTTTCCTAGTTCCGGTTTGCAGTTCCTGCAGTTTTCACTGTTAAACCGATTTGGTGATAGTACCGCCCCATATATATGTGTGGAGTTGAGTTTGCAACTGAAAAGTAACATTGTGTTCCCAACATTCTAGGTGAAGGACGGCTTTCACAAACTTATCTCTAAAACTGAGCATGTGGAGAGACGTTCGTTCACCTAGCACCAAGTGAAAAGTTTGCAGGAGAATCTTTTACTCTGGTTTCTCTGTCTGTTTCCTAGTGCCGGTTTGAATTTCCTGCAGTTTTCACTGTAAAACCGAGTTGGAGCTAGTACCTCCCCTATAAATGTAAAGAGTGGAGTTTGCAACTGAAAAGAAACTTTATGTTCCCAACAAGCTAGGTGAAAGTCGTCTTTCAACACACTTATCTCTCAGAACTGAGCATGTGGGGAGACGTTCGTTCACCTAGCACCAAGGAAAAGGGTTGCAGGAGAAACTTTTACTCTGTTTTCTCAGTCTGTTTCCTAGTTCCGGTTTGCAGTTCCTGCAGTTTTCACTGTAAAACCGAGTTGGAGCTAGTACCTCCCCATATATATGTATGGAGTGGAGTTTGCAACTGAAAAGTAACTTTTTGTTCCCAACATTGTAGGTGAAGGATGGCTTTCACACACAATTCTCTCTCAGAAATGAGCATGTGGAGAGACGTTCGTTCACCTAGCACCAAGGGAACGGGTTGCAGGTGAAACATTTACTATGGTTTCTCAGTATGTTTCTTAGTGCCGGGTTGAAGTTCAAGCTGTTTTCACTGTAAAACTGAGTTGGAGCTAGTACCTCCCCATATATATGTATGGAGTGGAGTTTGTAACTGAAAAGAATCTTTGTGTTCGCAACAAGCTAGTTGAAGTACAGCTTTCACACACATATCTCTCAGAACTGAGCATGTGAAAAGACGTTCGTTCAACTAGCACCAAGTGAACGGTTTGCAGGGGAAACTTTTACTCTGGATTCTCAGTCACTTTCCTAGTGCCGGTTTGAAGTTCCTGCAGTTTTCAGTTGAAAACTGAGTTGGAGTAAGAACCTCCCCATATATATGTATGGATTATAGTTTGCAACTGAAAAGAAACTTTGTGTTCAGAATATTGTAGGTGAAGGACGGCTTTCACACACAATTATCTCTCAGAACTGAGCATGTGGAGAGACGTTCGTTCATCTAGCACTAAGGGAAATGGATGCAGGAGAAACTTTTACACTGGTTTCTCATTCTATTTCCTAGTGCCGGTTTGAATTTCCTGCAGTTTACACTGTAAAACCGAGTTGGAGCTAGTACCTACCCATATATATGTATGGAGTGGAGTTTGCAACTGAAAAGAAACTTTGTGTTCCCAACAAGCTAGGTGAAGGACGGCTTTCACACACACTTATCTCTCAGAACTGAGCATGAGGAGAGACTTTCGTTCACCTAGCACCATGTGAAAGGGTTCCAGGAGAAATTTTTTCTCTGTTTTCTCAGTCTGTTTCCTAGTGCCGGTTTGAAGTTCCTGCAAATTTCACTGTAAATCCGAGTTGTTGATAGTACCTCCCAATATATATGTGTGGAGTGGAGTTTGCAACAGAAAAGTAACTTTGTTTTCCCAACATTCTAAGTGAAGGACGGCTTTCACACACACTTATCTCTCAGAACTGAGCATCTGGAGAGACGTTCTTTCACCTAGCACCAAAGGAACGGGTGAAGGAGAAACTTTTACTCTGGTTTCTCAGTCAGTTTCCTAGTTCCGGTTTAAAGTTCCTGCAGTTTTCACTGTGAAACAGAGTTGGAGCTAGTACCTCCCCATATATATGTATGGATTGGAGTTTGCAACTGAAAAGAAACGTTTTGTTCCCAACAAGCTAGGAGAAGTATGGCTTTCAAACACAATTATCACTCAGAACTGAGCATGTGGAGAGACGTTCGTTCACCTAGCACCAAGGGAACGGTTTGCAGGGGAAATATTTACTCTTGTATCTCAGTCTGTTTCCTAGTGTCGGTATGAATTTCCTGCAGCTTTCACTGTAAAGTCGAGTTGGAGCGAGTACCTCCCCTATATATATATGGAGGAGAGTTTGCAACTTAAAAGAATATTTATGTTCCCAACAAGCTAGGTGAAGGACGGCTATCAACACACTTATCTCTCAGAACTGAGCATGTGGAGAGACGTTCCTTCATCTAGCACCAAGGGAACTGGATGCAGGAGAAACTTTTACACTGGTTTCTCATTCTATTTCCTAGTGCCGGTTTGAATTTCCTGCAGTTTTCACTGTAAAACCGAGTTGGAGCTAGTACCTACCCATATATATGTATGGAGTGGATATTGGAACTGAAAAGAAACTTTGTTTTCCCAACATTCTAGGTTAAGGACAGCTTTCACACACACTTATCTCTCAGAACTGAGCATCTGGAGAAACGATCTTTCACCTAGCACCAAGGGAACGGGGTGAAGGGGAAACTTTTACTCTGGGTTCTCAGTCTGTTTCTTAGTGCCGGTTTGAAGTTCCTGCAGTTTTCACTGTAAACCCGATTTGGATCTAGTACCTCCCCTATATATGCATGGAGTGGATTTTGCAATTGAAAATAAGCAATGTGTTCCCAACAAGCTAAGTGAAGGACGGCTTTCACACACACTTATCTCTCAGAACTGAGCATGTGGAGAGACGTTCGTTCATCTAGCAACAAGGGAACGGGTTGCAGGAGAAACATTCACTCTGGTTTCTCAGTCTGTTTCTTAGTGCCGGTTTGAAGTTCCTGCTGTTTTCTCTATAAAACCGAGTTGGAGCTATTATCTCCCCATATATATGTATGGAGTGGAGTTTGTAACTGAAAAGAAACTTTGTGTTCCCAACAAGAAAGTTGAATTACAGCTTTCACACACAAATCTCTCAGAACTGAGCATGTGAAGAGACGTTCGTTCAACTAGCACCAAGTGTACGGGTTGCAGGAGAAACGTTTACTCTGGGTTCTCAGTCCCTTTCCTAGTGCTGGTTTGAAGTTCCTGCAGTTTTCACTGGAAAACTGAGTTGGAGTAAGAACCTCCCCTTATATGTGTATGGAGTGGAGTTTGCAACTGAAAAGAAACTTTGTGTTCCCAACAAGCTAGGTGAAGGACGGCTTTCACACACACTTATCTCTCAGAACTGAGCATGTGGAGAGACTCTGGTTCAACTAGCACCAAGGGAACGGATTGCAAGTAAAACTATTACTCTGGTTTCTCAGTATGTTTCCTAGTGCCGGTTTGAAGTTCCTGGATTTTTCAATGTAAAACCGATTTGGATCTAGTTCCTCCCCATATATATGCATGGATTGGAGTTTGCAACTGAAAATAAGCATTGTGTTCCCAACAAGCTAGTTGAAGGACTGCTTACACACACACATATCTCTCAGAACAGAGCATGTGGAAAAAAGTTCGTTCACCTAGCACCAAGGGAACGGGTTTCAGGAGAAACTTTTACACTGGTTTCTCAGTCTGTTTCCTAGTACCGGTTTGAATTTCCTGCAGATTTCACTTTAAAACCGATTTGGAGCTTGTACCTCCCCATATATATGTATGGAGTTGATTTTGCAACTGAAAAGAAACTTTGTGTTCCCAAAAAGCTAGTTGAAGGACGGCTTTCACACACACTTATCTCTCAGAACTGAGCATGTGGAGAGACTTTCTTTCACCTAGAACCAAGGGAAAGGTCTGCAGGGGAAACTTTTACTTTGTTTCTCAGACTGTTTCCTAGTTCCGGTTTTAAGTTCCTGCAGTTTTCTCTGTAAAACCGAGTTGGAGCTAGTACCTACCCATATATATGTGTGGAGTGGAATTTGCAACTGAAAAGTAACTTTATGTTCACAAAATTCTAGGTGAACTACGGCTTTCACACACACTTATCTCTCAGAACTGAGCATGTGGAGAGACGTTCGTTCACCTAGTACCAAGGGGACGTGTTGCAGGAGAAACTTTTACTCTGATTTCTCAGTCTGTTTTTTAGTGCATGTTTGAAGATCCTGCAGTTTTCACTGTAAACCGGAGTTGGAGCTAGTACCTCCCGATATATATTTATGGAGTGGAGTTTGTAACTGAAAAGAAATTTTGTGTTCGCAACAAGCTAGGTGAAGGGCGGCTTTCACACACACTTATCTATCAGAACTGAGCATGTGGAGAGACGTTGTTTCACCTAGCACCAAGGGAACGGGTTGCAGGAGAAACTTTTACTCTGGTTTCTCAGTCTTTTTCCTAGTTCCGGTTTAAAGTTAGTGCAGTTTTCACTGTAAAACCGAGTTGGATCTTGTACCTCACCCTATATATGCATGGAGTGGGGTTTGCAACTGAAAATAAGCATTGTGTTCCCAACAAGCTATTTGAAGTTCGGCATTCACACACACATATCTCTCAGAACTGAGCATGTGGAGAGACGTTCGTTCATCTAGCACCAACGGAACGGGTTGAAGGAGAAACTTTTACTCTGGTTTCTCAGTCTGTTTCCTAGTGCCGGTTTGAATTTCCTTCATTTTTCACTGTAAAACCGAGTTGGAGCTAGTACTTCCCCATATATATGTATGGAGTGGAGTTTGCAACTGAAAAGAAACTCTGTGTTACCAACATGCTAGGTGAAGGTCGGCTTTCACAGACAATTATCTCTCAGAACTGAGCATGTGGAGAGACGTTCGTTCACCAAGCAGAAAGGGAACGGGTTGCAGGAGGAACTTTTTCTCTTGTTTCTCAGTCTGTTTCCTAGTGCCGGTTTGATTTTCCTGCATTTTTCACTTTAAAACCGATTTGGAGCTGGTACCTACCCATATGTATGCATGGAGTGGATTTTGCAACTGAAAAGAAAATTGTGTTCCCAACAAGCTAGGTGAAAGACGGCTTTCACACACACTTATCTCTCAGAACTGAGCATGTGAAGAGACGTTGGTTCAACTAGCACCAAGGGAAACGGTATGCAGGAAAACTTTTACTCTGGATTCTCAGGATTTTTCCTAGTGCCTGTTTGAATTTCCTGCAGTTTTCACTGTAAAAACGATTTGGATTTGGTACCTCCCCCTATATATGCATGAAGTTGAGTTTTCAACTGAAAATAAGCATTGTGTTCCCAACAAGCTAGGTAAAGGACGGCTTTCACACACACTTATCTCTCAGAACTGAGCATGTGCTGGTATGTTCATTCATCTAGCACCAAGGGAACGGGTTGCAGGAGAAACTTTTACTCTGGTTTCTCAGTCTGTTTCCTAGTGCCGGTTTGAATTTTGCAGTTTTCACTTTAAAACCGAGTTGGAGCTAGCACCTCCACATATATATGTATGGAGTGGAGTTGCAACTGAAAAGAAACTATGTGTTCCCAAAAGCTAGGTGAAGGACGGCTTTCACACACACTTATCTCTCAAATCTGAGCATGTGGAGAGACATTCTTTCACCTAGCAGCAAGGGAACGTGTTGCAGGATAAAGTTTTACTCTGGTTTCTCAGTCTGTTTCCTAGTGCCGGTTTGAAGTTCCTGCAGTTTTCACTGTAAAACCGAGTTGGAGCTAGTACCTCCCCCTATATATGCATGGATAGGAGTTTTGCAACTGAAAATAAACTTTGTGTTCCCAACAACCTAGTTGAAGGACGGCTTTCACACACACTTATCTCTCAGAACTGAGCATGTGTTGAGACGTTCGTTCATCTAGCACCAAGGGAACGGGTTGCAGGAGAAACTTTTACTCTGGTATCTCAGTGTTTCCTAGTGCCGGTTTGAATTTCCTGCAGTTTTCACTGTAAAACCGAGTTGGAGCTAGTACCTCCCCATATATATGTATGGAGTAGAGATTGCAACTGAAAAGAAACTTTGTGTTCCCAACAAGCTAGTTGAAGGACGGCTTTCACATACACTTATCTCTCAGAACTGAGCATGTGGGAGACGTTCGTTCACCTAGCACCAAGGGAACGGGTTGCAGGGGAAACTTTTACTCTGGTTTCTCAGTCTGTTTCCTAGTGCCGGTTTGAAGTTCCTGCAGTTTTCACTGTAAACCCGAGTTGGTGCTATTATTTCCCCATATATATTTATGAAGCGGGGTTGGCAACTGAAAAGAAACTTTGTGTTCCCAAGATTATAGGTAAAGGACGGCTTTCACACACACTTATCTCTCAGAACTGAGAATGTGGAGAGACGTTCGTTCACTTAGCACCAAGCGAATGGGTTGCAGGGGAAACTTTTACTCTGGTTTCTCAGTCTGTTTCCTAGTGCCGGTTTGAAGTTCCTGCAGTTTTCACTGTAAAATCGATTTGGAGCTAGTACATCCCCCTATATATGCATGGATTGGATTTTGCAACTGATAATAAGCATTGTGTTCCCAACAAGCTAGCTGAAGGACGGCTTTCACACACACTTAACTCTCAGAACTGAGCATGTGGAGAGACGTTCATTCACCTAGCACCAAGGGAACAGGTTGCAGGTCAAACTTTTACTCTGGTTTCTCAGTCTTTTTCCTAGTCCCGGTTTGAAATTCCTGCAGTTATCACTGTAAAACCGAGTTGTAGCTAGTACCTCCCCCTATATATGTATGGAGTGGAGTTGGCAACTGAAAATAAACATTGTGTTCCCAACAAGCTAGGTGAAAGACGGCTTTCACACACACTTAACTCTCAAAACTGAGCATGTGGAGAGACGTTCGTTCACCTAGCACCAAGGGAACGGATTGCACGTGTAACATTTACTCTTGTATCTCAGTCTGTTTCCTGGTGCCTGTTTGAATTTCCTGCAGTTATCACTGTAAAACCGAGTTGGAGCTAGTAGCTCCCCATATATATTTATGGAGTGGAGTTTGTAACTGAAAAGAAACTTTGTGTTCGCAACAAGCTAGTTGAAGGACAGCTTTCACACACATATCTCTCAGAATTGAGCATGTGAAGAGACGTTCCTTCAACTAGCATCAATGGAAAGGATTGCAGGAGAAACTTCTACTCTGGGTTCTCAGTCTCTTTCCTAGTGCCGTTTTGAATTTCTGCAGTTTTCACAGGAAAACCGAGTTGGAGTAAGAACCTCCCCATATATATGTATGGAGTGGAGTTTGCAACTGAAAAAAACTTTGGGTTCCCATCAAGCTAGTTGAAGGACGGCTTTCACACACACTTATCTCTCAGAACTGAGCATGTGGAGAGACGTTGGTTCACCTAGCACCAAGGAAACGGTTTGCAGGAAAAACTTTTACTCTGGATTCTCAGTATTTTTCCTAGTGCCTGTTTGAATTTCCTGCAGTTTTCACTGTAATACCGATTTGGATTTAGTACCTCCCCCTATATATGCATGAAGTTGAGTTTGCAACTGAAAATAAGCACTGTGTTCCCAACAAGCTAGGTAAAAGACGGCTTTCACACACACTTATCTCTCAGAACTGAGCATGTGGTGATATGTTCGTTCATCTAGCACCAAGGGAACGGGTTTCAGGAGAAACTTTTACTCTCGTTTCTCAGTCTGTTTCCTAGTGCCGGTTTGAAGTTCCTGCAGTTTTCACTGTAAAACCGAGTTGGAGTTAGTACCTCCCCCTATATATGCATGGATAGGAGTTTGCAACTGAAAATAAACTTTGTGTTCCCAACAACCTAGTTGAAGGACGGCTTTTACACACACTTATCTCTCAGAACTGAGCATGTGTTGAAACTTTCGTTCAACTAGCACCAAGGGAACGGGTTTGCAGGAGAAACTTTTATTCTGGTTTCTCAGTCTGTTTCTTAGTGCTGGTTTGAAGTTCCTGCAGTTTTCACTTTAAAATCGAGTTGGAGCTAGTACATCCCCCTATATATGCATGGAGTGGATTTTGCAACTGATAATAAGCATTGTGTTCCCAACAAGCTAGCTGAAGGACGGCTTTCACACACACTTAACTCTCAGAACTGAGCATGTGGAGAGACGTTCGTTCATCTAGCAACAAGGGAACGTGTTGCAGGAGAAACTTTTACTCTGGGTTCTCAGTCTTTTTCCTAGTTCCGGTTGTATTTACCTGCAGTTTTCACTGTAAAAAAGAGTTGGAGCTAGTACCTCCCGATATATATGTATGGAGTGGAGTTTGCAACTGAAAAGAAACTTTGTGTTCTCACCAAGCTAGGTGAAGGACGACTTTCACACTCACTTATCTCTGAGAACTGAGCATGTGGAGAGACGTTCGTTCACCTAGCACCAAGGGAACGGGTTTGCAGGAGAAACATTTACTCTGGTTTCTCAGTATGTTTCTTAGTGCCGGTTTGAATTTCCTGCAGTTTTCACTGTTAAAACCGAGTTGGTGCTAGTACCTCCCCATATATATGTATGGATTGGAGTTGGCAACTGAAAAGAAACTTTGTGTTCCCAAGATTCTAGGTGAAGAACGGCTTTCACACACATTTATCTCTCAGAACTGAGCATGTGGAGAGACGTTCGTTCACCTAGCACCAAGGGAACGGGTTGCAGGAGAAAGTTTTACTCTGGGTTCACAGTCTGTTTCCTAGTGCCGATTTGATGTTCCTGCAGTTTTCACTTTTAAAACAGATTTGGAGCTATTACCCTCCCCATATATATGTATGGAGTGGAGATAGCAACTGAAAAGAATCTTTGTGTTCCAACAAGCTAGTTGAAGGACGGCATTCACACAAATTATCTCTCAGGAATCAGCATATGGAGAGATGTTCGTTCTCCTAGCACCAAGGAAAGGGTTGCAGGAGAAACTTTTACTCTTGTTTCTCATTCTTTATCCTAGTTCCGGTTTTAATTTCCTGCAGTTTTCACTGTAAAACCGAGTTGGAGCTAGTAGCTCCCCCCATATATGCATGGAGTGGAGTTTGCAACTGAAAAGAAACATTGTGTTCCCAACAAGCTAGGTGAAGGACGGCTTTCACACACACTTATCTCTCAGAAATGAGCATGTGGAGAGACGTTCATTCATCTAGCATCAAGGGAACGGGTTGCAGGAGAAACTTTTACTCTGGTTTCTAAGTCGGTTTCCTAGTGCCGGTTGATTTTCCTGCAGTTTTCACTGTAAAACCGAGTTGGAGCTAGTACCTCCCCATATATATGTATGAAGCGGTGTTTGCAACTGAAAGAAACTTTGTGTTCCCAACAAGCTAGGTGAAGAACGGCATTCACACACACTTATCTCTGAGAACTGAGCATGAGGAGAGACGTTCCTTCTCCTAGCATCAAGGGAAAGGGTTTCAGGAGAAACTTTTACTCTGGTTCTCAGTCTGTTTCCTAGTGCCAGTTTGAATTTCCTGCAGTTTTCACTGTAAAACCGAGTTTGATCTAGTACCTCCCCCTATATATGCATGGAGTGAAGTTGGCAACTGAAAAGAAACTTTGTGTTCCCAACAAGCTAGGTGAAATACGGCTTTCACACACACTTATATCTCAGAACAGAGCATGTGGAGAGACGTTCGTTCATCTAGAACCAAGGGAACGGTTTGCAGGAGAAAGTTTTACTCTGGGTTCACAGTCTGTTTCCTAGTGCCGGTTTGATGTTCCTGCAGTTTTCACTTTAAAACCGATTTGGAGCTATTACTTCCCCATATATATGTATGGAGTGGAGATAGCAACTGAAAAGAATCTTTGTGTTCCAACAAGCTAGTTGAAGGACGGCATTCACCCAAAATTATCTCTCAGGAATCAGCATATGGAGAGATATTCGTTCTCCTAGCACCAAAGGAACGGGTTGCAGGAGAAACTTTTACTCTGGTTTCTCATTCTTTTTCCTAGTGCCGGTTTGAATTTCCTGCAGTTTTCACTGTAAAACTGAGTTTAATCTAGTATCTCCCCCTATATATGCATGGAGCGGTGTTTGCAAATGAAAATAAGCATTGTTTTCCCAACAAGCTAGGTGAAGGACGGCTTTCAGACACACTTATCTCTCAGAACTGAGCATGTGGAGAGACGTTCGTTCATCTAGCACCAAGGAAAGGGTTGTAGGAGAAACTTTTACTCTGGATTCTCAGTCTGTTTCCTAGTGCCGGTTTGAAGTTCTTCCAGTTTTCTCTGTAAAACGGAGTTGGATCTTGTACCTCCCTCTATATAATTATGGAGTGGAGTTTGCAACTGAATGGAAACTTTGTGTTCCCAACAAGCTAGGTGAAGGACGGCTTTCACACACATATCTCTCAGAACTGAGCATGTGGAGAGACGTTCATTCAACTAGCACCAAGGGAACGGGTTGCAGGAGAAAGTTTTACTCTGGGTTCACAGTCTGTTTCCTAGTGCCGATTTGATGTTTCTGCAGTTTTCTCTTTAAAACCGATTTGGAGCTATTACCACCCCATATATATGTATGGAGTGGAGATAGCAACTGAAAAGAATCTTTGTGTTCCAACAAGTTAGTTGAAGGACGGCTTTCACGCAAAATTATCTCTCAGGGATCAGCATATGGAGAGATGTTCGTTCTCCTAGCACCAAAGGAACGGGTTGCAGGAGAAATTTTTACTCTGGTTTCTCATTCTTTTTCCTAGTGCCGGTTTGAAGTTCCTGCAGTTTTCACTGTAAAACCGAGTTGGAGCTTGTACCTCCACCTATATATGCATGGAGTGGAGTTTGCAACTAAAAATAAACATTGTGTTCCCAACAAGCTAGGTGAAGGACGGCTTTCACACACACTTATCTCTCAGAAATGCGCATGTGGAGAGACGTTCATTCATCTAGCATCAAGGGAACGGGTTGCAGGAGAAACTTTTACTCTGGTTTCTCATTCGGTTTCCTAGTGCCGGTTTGATTTTCCTGCAGTTTTCACTGTAAAACCGAGTTGGAGCTAGTACCTCCCCATATATATGTATGAAGTGGTGTTTGCAACTGAAAAGAAACTTTGTGTTCCCAACAAGCTAGGTGAAGAACGGCATTCACACACACTTATCTCTGAGAACTGAGCATGAGGAGAGACGTTCGTTCACCTAGCACCAAGGGAACGGGTTTCAGGAGAAACATTTACTCTGGTTTCTCAGTATGTTTCCTAGTGCTGTTATGAAGTTCCTGCTGTTTTCACTGTAAAACCGAATTGCAGCTAGTACCTCCCCATATATATTTATGGAGTGGAGTTTGCAACTGAAAAGAAACTTTGTGTTCCCAACAAGCTATTTGAAGGACGGTTTTCACACATATATCTCTCAGAACTGAGCATGTGGAGAAACGTTCTTTCGCCTAGCACCAAGGGAACGGGTTGCAGGAGAAACTTTTACTCTGATTTCTCAGTCTGTTTCCTAGTGCCGGTTTGAATTTCCTGCAGTTTTCACTGTAAAACCGAGTTGGATTTAGTACCTCCCCCTATATAAGCATGGAGTGAAGTTTGCAACTGAAAATAAGCATTGTGTTCCCAACAAGCTAGGTGAAGGACGGCTTTCACACACACTAATCTCTCAGGACTCAGCATGTGGAGATACGTTCGTTCACCTAACACCAAGGGAACGGGTTGCAGCAGAAACTTTTACTCTGGTATCTCAGCCTGTTTCCTAGTGCCGGTTTGAAGTTCCTGCAATTTTCACTGGAAAACCGAGTTGGAGCTTCTACCTCCCCATATATATGTATGGAGTGGATTTGGCAACTGAAAAGAAACTTTGTGTTCCCAACAAGATAGGTGAAATATGGCTTTCACACCCACTTATATCTCTGAACTAAGATTGTGGAGATACTTTCGTTCATCTAGCACCAAGGGAACGTGTTGCAGGAGAAACTTTTACTCTGGTTTCTCAGTGTGTTTCCTTGTGCTGGTTGGAAGTTCCTGCAGTTTTCACTGTAAAACCGAGTTGGAGCTAGTACCTCCCCATAGATATGTATGGAGTGGAATTTGCAACTGAAAAGAAACTTTGTGTTCCCAACAAGCTAGGTGAAGGACGGCTTTCACACACACTTATCCCTCAGAACTTAGCATGTAGAGAGACTTTCGTTCATCTACCACCAAGGGAACGTTTTGCAGGAGAAACTTTTACTCTGGTTTGTCAGTCTGTATTCTAGTGCCGGTTTGAATTTCCTGAAGTTTTCACTGTAAAACCGGGTTGGATCTAGTACCTCACCCTATATATGCTTGGAGTGGAGTATGCAAATGAAAATAAGCATTGTGTTCCCAACAAGCTAGGTGAAGGACGGCTTTCACACACACATATCTCTCAGAAATGAGCATGTGGAGAGACGTTCGTTCATCTAGCAAAAAGTGTGCAGGATGCAGGGGAACTATTACTCTGGTTTCTCAATCTGTTTCCAAGTGCTGTATTGAAATTCCTGCAGTTTTCACTGTAAAATTGAGTTGGAGGTAGTACCTCCCCCTATATATGTATGGAGTGGCGTTTGCAACTGAATAGAACCTTTGTGTTCCCAACAAGATAGGTGAAGGACGGCTTTCACACACACTTATCTCACAGAACTGAGCATGTGGAGAGACGTTCGTTCATCTAGCACGAAGTTAACGGGTTGCAGGGGAAAATTTTACTCTGGTTTCTGAGTCTGTTTCCTTGTGCCGGTTTGATGTTCCTGCAGTTTTCACTGTAAAACAGAGTTGGAGCTAGTACCTCCCCATATATATGTATTGAGTGGAGATTGCAAGTTAAAAGAAATTTTGTGTTCCCAACAAGCTAGGTGAAGGACAGCTTTCACACAAAATATCTCTCAGAACTGAGCATGTGGAGAGACTACCGTTCATCTAGCACAAAGGGAACGGGTTGCAGGGGAAACTTTTACTCTGGTTTCTCAGTCTGTTTCCTAGTGCTGGTTTGAATTTCCTGCAGTTTTCACTGTAAAACCGAGTTGGGTCTAGTACCTCCCCCTATATATGCATGGAGTGGTGTTTGCAACTGAAAATAAGCATTGTTTTCCCAACAAGCTAGTTGAAGGACGGCTTTCACACACAATTATCTCTCAGAATTGAGCATGTGGAGAGACGTTCGTTCATCTAGCACCAAGTGAACGGGTTGCAGGAGAAACTGTTACTCTGGTTTCTCAGCCTGTGTCCTAGTGCCGGTTTGAATTTCCTGCAGTTTTCACTGTAAAACCGAGTTGGAGTTAGTACCTACCCATATATATGTACGGATTAGAGTTTGCAACTGAAAAGAATCTTTATTTTCCCAACAAGCTAGTTGAAGGACAGCTTTCACACACACATTTCTCTCAGAACTGAGCATGTGGAGTGAAGTTCATTCACCTAGCACCAAGGTAACGGGTTGCAGGAGAAACTTTTACTCTGGTTTCTCAGTCTGTTTCCTAGTGTCGGTTTGAAGTTCCTGCAGTTTTCACTGTAAAACTTAGTTTAATCTAGTATCTCCCCCTATATATGCATGGAGTGGTGTTTGCAACTGAAATTAAGCATTGTGTTCCCAACAAGCTAGGTGAAGGACGGCTTTCAGACACACTTATCTCTCAGAACTGAGCATGTGGAGAGACGTTTGTTCATCTAACACCAAGGAAAGGGTTTGAAGGAGAAACTTTTACTCTGGTTTCTCAGTCTGTTTCCTAGTGCCGTTTTGAATTTCCTGCAGTTTTCACTGTAAAACTGTGTTGGAGCTAGTACCTCCCCATATATATTTATGGAGAGGAGTTTGCAACTAAAAAGATACTTTATTTTCCCAACAAGCTAGGTGAAGGAAGGCATTCACACACACTTATCTCTCAGAACTCAGCATGTGGAGAGACTTTCATTCACCTAGCAACAAGGGAACGGGTTGCAGGAGAAACTTTTACTCTGGTTTCTCAGACTGTTTCCTAGTGCGTATTTGAAGTTCTTGCAGTTTTCACTGTAAAACCGAGTTGGAGCTTGTACCTCCCTCTATATATTTATGGAGTGGAGTTTGCAACTGAATGGAAACTTTCTGTTCCCAACAAGCTAGGTGAAGGACGGTCTTTCACACACATATCTCTCAGAACTGAGCATGTGGAGAGACGTTCATTCAACTAGCACCAAGGGAACGGGTTGCAGGAGAAAGTTTTACTCTGGGTTCACAGTCTGTTTCCTAGTGCCGGTTTGAATTTCCTGCAGTTTTAACTGTAAAACCGAGTTGGATTTAGTACCTCCCCATATATATGTACGGATTGGAGTTTACAACTGAAAAGAATCTTTATTTTCCCAACAAGCTAGGTGAAGGACAGCTTTCACACACACTTTTCTCTCAGAACTGAGCATGTGGAGAGACGTTCATTCACCTAGAACCAAGGTAACGGTTGCAGGAGAAACTTTTACTCTGGTTTCTCAGTCTGTTTCCTAGTGCCGGTTTGAAGTTCCTGCAGTTTTCACTGTAAAACTGAGTTTAATCTAGTATCTCCCACTATATATGCATGGAGTGGTGTTTGCAAATGAAAATAAGCATTGGTTTCCCAAGAAGCTAGGTGAAGGACGGCTTTCAGACACACTTATCTCTCAAAAAAGAGCATGTGGAGAGACGTTCGTTCATCTAGCACCAAGGAAAGGATTTGAAGGAGAAACTTTTACTCTGGTTTCTCAGTCTGTTTCCTAGTGCCGTTTTGAATTTCCTGCAGTTTTCACTGTAAAACCGTGTTGGAGCTAGTACCCCCCATATATATTTATGGAGAGGGGTTTGCAACTAAAGAGATACTTTATTTTCCCAACAAGCTAGGTGAAGGAAGGCTTTCACACACACTTATCTCTCAGAACTCAGCATGTGGAGAGACTTTCATTCACCTAGCAACAAGGGAACGGGTTGCAGGAGAAACTTTTTCTCTGGTTTCTCAGTCTGTTTCCTAGTGCCTATTTGAAGTTCCTGCAGTTTTCACTGTAAAACCGGGTTGGAGCTTGTACCTCCCTCTATATATTTATGGAGTGGAGTTTGCAACTGAATGGAAACTTTGTGTTCCCAACAAGCTTGGTGAAGGAAGGCTTTCACACACATATCTCTCAGAACTGAGCATGTGGAGAGACGTTCATTCAACTAGCACCAAGGGAACGGGTTTCAGGAGAAAGTTTTACTCTGGGTTCACAGTCTGTTTCCTAGTGCCGGTTTGATGTTCCTGCAGTTTCCACTTTAAAACCGATTTGGAGCTATTACCTCCCCATATATATGTATGGAGTGGAGATAGCAACCTAAAAGAATCTTTGTGTTCCAACAAGCTAGTTGAAGGACGGCTTTCACACAAAATTGTCTCTCAGTAATCAGCATATGGAGAGATGTTCGTTCTCCTAGCACCAAAGGAACCGGTTGCAGGAGAAACTTTTACTGTGGTTTCTCATTCTTTTTCCTAGTGCCGGTTTGAAGTTCCTGCAGTTTTCACTGTAAAACCGAGTTGGAGCTAGTACCTCCCCCTATATATGCATGGAGTGGAGTTTGCAACTGAAAATAAACATTGTGTTCCCAACAAGCTAGGTGAAGGACGGCTTTCACACACACTTATCTCTCAGAAATGAGCATGTGGAGAGACGTTCATTCATCTAGCATCAAGGGATCAGGTTGCAGGAGCAACTTTTACTCTGGTTTCTCAGTCGGTTTCCTAGTGCTGTTATGAAGTTCCAGCAGTTTTCACTGTAAAACCGAATTGGAGCTAGTACCTCCCCATATATATTTATGGAGTGGAGTTTGCAACTGAAAAGAAACTTTGTGTTCCCAACAAGCAAGTTTAAGGACGGTTTTCACACATATATCTCTCAGAACAGAGCATGTGGAGAAACGTTCGTTCACCTAGCACCAAGGGAACGGGTTGCAGCAGAAACTTTTACTCTGGTATCTCAGCCTGTTTCCTAGTGCCGGTTTGAAGTTCCTGCAATTTTCACTGGAAAACCGAGTTGGAGCTACTACCTCCCCATATATATGTATGGAGAGGAGTTTGCAAGTTAAAAGAAATTTTGTGTTCCCAACAAGCTAGGTGAAGGACAGCTTTCACACACAAATATATCTCAGAACTGAGCATGTGGAGAGACGTTCGTTCATCTAGCACAAAAGGAACGGGATGCAGTAGAAATTTTACTCTGGTTTCTCGGTCTGTTTGATGGTGCCGGTTTGAAGTTCCTGCAGTTTTCATTGTAAAAAAGATTTGGAGCTAGGTCCTATCCATATATGTGTATGGAAATTTGTTTGAAACTGAAAAGAAACTTTGTGTTCCCAACAAGATATGTGAAGAATTTCTTTCACACACACTTATCTCTCAGTACTGAGCATGTGGAGAAACGTTCATTCATCTAGCACAAAGGGAACGGGTTGCAGGAGAAACATTTACTCTGGTTTCTCAGTCTGTTTCCTAGTGCTGGTTTGAAGTTCCTGCAGTTTTCACTGTAAAACCGAGTTGGAGTTAGTACCTCCCCATATATATGTACGGATTGGAGTTTGCAACTGAAAAGAATCTTTATTTTCCCAACAAGCTACGTGAAGGACAGCTTTCACACACAATTTTCTCTCAGAACTGAGCATGTGGAGAGACGTTCATTCACCTAGCACCAAGGTAACGGGTTGCAGGAGAAACTTTTACTCTGGTTTCTCAGTCTGTTTCCTAGTGCCGGTTTGAAGTTCCTGCAGTTTTCACTGTAAAACTGAGTTTAATCTATTATCTCCCCCTATATATGCAAGGAGTGGTGTTTGCAAATGAAAATAAGCATTGTGTTCCCAACAAGCTAAGTGAAGGACGGCTTTCAGACACACTTATCTCTCAGAACTGAGCATGTGGAGAGACGTTCGTTCATCTAACACCAAGGAAAGTGTTTGAAGGAGAAACTTTTACTCTGGTTTCTCAGTCTGTTTCCTAGTGCCGTTCTGAATTTCCTGCAGTTTTCACTGTAAAACTGTGTTGGAGCTAGTACCTCCCCATATATATTTATGGAGAGGTGTTTGCAACTAAAAAGATACTTTATTTTCCCAACAAGCTAGGTGAAGGAAGGCTTTCACACACACTTATCTCTCAGAACTCAGCATGTGGAGAGACTTTCATTCACCTAGCAACAAGGGAACAGGTTGCAGGAGAAACTTTTACTCTGGTTTCTCAGTCTGTTTCCTAGTGCCTATTTGAAGTTCCTGCAGTTTTCACTGTAAAACCGAGTTGGAGCTTGTACCTCCCTCTATATATTTATGGAGTGGAGTTTGCAACTGAATGGAAACTTTCTGTTCCCAACAAGCTAGGTGAAGGACGGCTTTCACACACATAACTCTCAGAACTGAGCACGTGGAGAGACGTTCATTCAACTAGCACCAAGGGAACGTGTTGCAGGAGAAAGTTTTACTCTGGGTTCACAGTCTGTTTCCTAGTGCCGGTTTGAATATCCTGCAGTTTTAACTGTAAAACCGAGTTGGAGTTAGTACCTCCCCATATATATGTACGGATTGGAGTTTGCAACTGAAAAGAATCTTTATTTTCCCAACAAGCTAGGTGAAGGACAGCTTTCACACACACTTTTCTCTCAGAACTGAGCATGTGGAGAGACGTTCATTCACCTAGAACCAAGGTAACGTGTTGCAGGAGAAACTTTTACTCTGTTTCTCAGTCTGTTTTCCTAGTGCCGGTTTGAATTCTGCAGTTTCACTGTATAAAACTGAGTTTAATCTAGTATCTCCCCCTATATATGCATGGAGTGGTGTTTGCAAATGAAAATAAGCATTGTGTTCCCATCAAGCTAGGTGAAGGACGGCTTTCAGACACTTATCTCTCAGAACTGAGCATGTGGAAAGACGTTCGTTCATCTAGCACCAAGGAAAGGAATTTGAAGGAGAAACTTTT
>NC_045732.1:101985616-102020147 GCF_009834535.1 Camelus ferus
TGCAACATTATATAAACTTTGTGTTCCCAACAAGCAAGGTGAAGGACGGCTTTCACACACACTTATCTCTCAGAAGTGAGCAAGTGGAGAGACTTTCGTTCAACTAGCACAAAGCGAACGGATTGCAGGAGAACATTTTACTGTGGTTTCTCTGTCTGTTTCCAAGTGCCGGTTTGAAGTTCCTGCAATTTTCAATGTAAAACCGAGTTGGAGCTTTACCTCCCCATATATATGTATGGACAGTAGTTTGCAACTCTATAGAAACTGTCTGTTCCCAACAAGCTAGGTGAAGGACGGCTTTCACACACAATTATCTCTCATAACTGAGCATGTGGAGAGAAGTTCGTTCAACTAGCACCAAGGGAACAGTTTGCAGGAGTAATATTTACACTGGTTTCTCAGTCTATTTCCAAGTGCCGGTTTGAATTTCCTGCAGTTTTCACTGTATAAAACCGTGTTGGAGATTGTACCTCCCTGTATATATGTATGGAGAGTAATTTGCAACTGTATAGAAACTGTCTGTTCCCAACAAGCTAGGTGGAGGACGGCTTTCACACACATTATCTCTCAGATCTGAGCATGTGGAAAGAC
Organism: Camelus ferus; assembly: GCF_009834535.1. Lineage (NCBI taxonomy): Eukaryota > Metazoa > Chordata > Mammalia > Artiodactyla > Camelidae > Camelus > Camelus ferus. The sequence goes on from NC_045732.1 coordinate 101,986,208, forward strand.
GTTCGTTTATTTATCACAAAGGGACGGGTTGCAGTATAAACTTTTAATCAGTTATCTCAGTCTGTTTCCTAGTGCCGGGTTGAGTGAGTTCTTGCAGTTTTCACTGTAAAAACAGAATTTGGTCTAGTACATTCCCATATAATTTATGGGGAGTAGTTTGCAAATTTAAAGGAACTTTGTGTTCCCAACAAGCTAGGTGAAGGACGGCTTTCACACACAATTATCTCTCAGAACTGAGCATGTGGAGAGACGTTCGTTCAAATAGCACAAAGCGAACGGGTTGCAGGAGAATATTTTACTCTGGTTTCTCTGTCTGTTTCCAAGTGCCGGTTTGAAGTTCCTGCATTTTTCAATGTAAAACCGAGTTGGAGCTTCTACCTCCCCATATATATGTATGGAGAGTAGTTTGCAAATTTATAGAAATTTTGTGTTCCCAAAAAACTAGGTGAATGATGGCTTTCAAACACACTTATCTCTCAGAACTGAGCATGAGGAGAGACGTTCGTTCATCTAGCACAATGGAACAGTTTGCAGGAGAACTTTACTCAGTTTTCTCAGACTGTTTCCAAGTTCCGGTTTGATGTTCCTGCAGTTTTCACAGTAAAACCGAGTTGGACCTAGTACCTCCACATATATATTTATGGAGAGTAGTTTGCAACTGTATAGAAAATGTCTGTTTCCAAAAAGCTAGGTGAAGGACGGCTTTCACACACACTTATCTCTCAGAACTGAGCATGTGGAGAAGACGTTCGTTCATTGTTCTAGCACAAGGGAAACGGGTTGCAGGAGAAATCTTTTACTCAGGTTTCTTAGTTGTGTTTCCTAGTGCCGGTTGAAGTTCCTGCAGTTTTTCACTGTAACACCGAGTTGGAGCTAGTACCCTTCCCATAAATATGGTACTAGTGGAGGTTGTGCAAATGTATTGAAACTTTGTGTTTCAATAAAGCTTAGTGAAGGACGGCTTACACACACAATTAACTCTCAGAACTGACCATGTAGAGAGACGTACGTTCATCTAGCACAAAAGGAACAGGTTGCAGGAGAATCTTTTTCTCTGGTTTCTCAGTCTGTTTCTAAGTGCCGGTTTGAAATTCCTGCAGTTTTCACTGTAAAACCGAGTTGAATCTACTACCTCCCCATATATGTGTTTGGAGTTTCGTTTGGAACTGTATACAAACTTTGAGTTCAAAACAAGCTAGGTGAAGGACGGCTTTCAAACACACTTATCTCTCAGAACTGAGCATGAGGAGAGACGTTCGTTCATCTAGCACAATGGAACAGTTTGCAGGAGGAACTTTTTCTCTGGTTTCTCAGTCTGTTTCCAAGTGCCGGTTTCAAGTTCCTTCAGTTTTCACAGTAAAACCGAGTTTGAGCTAGTACCACTCCATAAATATGTATTTAGTGTAGTTTGCAACTGTATAGAAACCTCTGTGTTTCCCAACAAGCTAGTGGAGAAGAACGGCCTTTCACAACACAAAAATTATCTGTCAGAGAACTTGAGCGCATAGTGAGAGACCGTCCTGGTCTATCGGCATCCAAAGGGAACGGGTTGAGGAAATCTTTTTTTTCTGGTTTATCCGTCATGTCTGTTTCAAAGTGGCCGTTTTCATCTTCCTTCGTTTTCACTGTAAAAAACCGAGTTGGAGCTAGTACCTCCCATATATATGTATGGAGAGTAGTTTGCAACTGTATAGAAACTTTTTTTCCCAACAAGCTTGGTGGAAAGGACGGCTTTCACACACACTTATCTCTCAGATCCGAGCATGTGGAGAGACGTTCGTTCATCTAGCTCAAAGGGAACGGGTTGCAGGAGAAATTTTACTCTGGTTTCTCAGTCTGTTTCCTAATGCCGGTTTGAAGTTCCTCAATTTTCACTGTAAAACGGAGTTGGAGCTGGAACCCTCCTCCCCATATGTATGTATGGAGAGTAGTTTGCAACTTTAAAGAAACTGTCTTTTCCCATCAAGCTAGGTGAAGGACGGCTTTCACACACACTTAATCCCTCAGAACTGAGCATGTGGAGAGACGTTCGTTCATCTAGCACAAAGGGAACGAGTTGCAGGAGAAAACTTTTCTCAAGTTTCTCAGTGTGTTTCCTAGTGCCGTGTAGACGTTCCTGCATTTATCACTGTAAAAACCGAGTTGGAGCTAGTACCTCCCCATATATATATTTGGAGAGTAGTTTGCAACTGTATAGAAACATTGTGTTCCAACATGCTATGTGAAGGGCGGCTTTCACACACACATATCTATCAGAACTGAGCTTGTGGAGAGACTTTCGTTTATCTAGCACAAAAGGAAAAGATGCAGGAGAAACTTTTTCTCTGGTTTCTCAGTCTGTTTCCAAGTGCCGGTTTCATATTCCTTCAGTTTTCACTGTAAAACCGATTTGGAGCTACTACCTCCCCATATATATGTATGGAGAGTAGTTTGCAACTGTATAGTAACTGTCTGTTCCCAACAAGCTAGGTGAAGGACGGCTTTCACACACACATTTCTCTCAGAACTGAGCATGTGGAGACACGTTCGTTCATTTAGCACAAAGGGAACGGGTTGCAGGAGAAATTTTAATCAGTTTTCTCAGTCTGTTTCCTAGTGCCTGGTTCAGTTCCTGCAGATTTCACTGTAAAACAGAGTTGGAGCTAGTACCACCCCGTATAAAATTCTGGAGAGTAGTTGGTAAATTTATAGAAACTTTGTGTTCCCAAAAAGCTAGGTGAAGGACGGCTTTCAAACACACTTATCTCTCAGAACTGAGAATGTGGAGAGACTTTCGTTCATCCAGCACAAAGGGAAATGGTTGCAGGAGAAACTTTTACTCTGGTTTCTCAGTGTGTTTCCTAGGGCCGGTTTGAAATTCCTGCAGTTTTCCACTGTAAAACCGAATTCGATCTAGTACCTCCACGTACATATATATGGGGAGTATTTTGCAACTTTATAGAAACTTTGTGTTCCCAACAGGCTAGGTGAAGGACGGCTTTCACACACACATATATCTCAGAACTGAGCATATGGAGAGACTTTCGTTCATTTATCACAAATGGACGGGTTGCAGTATAAACTTTTAATCAGTTTTCTCAGTCTGTTCCTAGTGCCGTGTTGAGATCCTGCAGTTTTCACTGTAAAACAGAATTGGGTCTAGTACATCCCCATATATATTTATGGAGAGTAGTTTGCAAATTTACAGAAACTTAGTGTTCCCAACAAGCTAGGTGAAGGACGGCTTTCACACACAATTATCTCTCAGAACTGAGCATGTGGAGAGACGTTCGTTCAACTAGCACCAAGGGAACAGTTTGCAGGGGAACATTTTACTCTGGTTTCTCTGTCTGTTTCCAAGTGCCGGTTTGAAGTTCCTGCAGTTTTCACTGTAAAACCGTGTTGGAGCTAGTACCTCCCCGTATATATGTATGGAGAGTAGTTTGCAACATTATATAAACTTTGTGTTCCCAACAAGCTAGGTGAAGGACGGCTTTCACACACACTTATCACTCAGAACTGAGGAAGTGGAGAGACTTTCGTTCAACTAGCACAAAGCGAACGGATTGCAGGAGAACATTTTACTCTGGTTTCTCTGTCTGTTTCCAAGTGCCGGTTTGAAGTTCCTGCAGTTTTCAATGTAAAACCGAGTTGGAGCTTCTACCTCCCCATATATATGTATGGACAGTAGTTTGCAACTTTATAGAAACTGTCTGTTCCCAACAAGCTATGTGAAGGACGGCTTTCACACACAAATATCTCTCAGAACTGAGCATGTGGAGAGACGTTCGTTCATTTAGCACAAAGGGACGGGATGCAATAGAAAATTTTAATCAGTTTCTCAGTCTGTTTCCTAGTGCAGTGTTGAGTTCCAGCAGTTTTCACTATAAAACATAATTGGGTCTGGTACATCCCCATATATATTTATGGAGAGTTGGTTGCAAATTTATAGAAACCTTGTGTTCCCAACATGCTAGGTGAAGAACGGCTTTCACACACACTTATCTCTCAGAATTGAGCATGTGGAGAGACATTCGTTCAACTAGCACAAAGGGAATGGGTTGCAGGAGAAATTATTACTCAGTTTTCTCAGTGTGTATCCTAGTGCAGTTTAGAAGTTCCTACAGTTTTCACTGTAAAACCGAGTTGGAGCTAGTAATCCCCATATATATTTATGTAGTGTAGTTTGCAACTGTATAGAATCTTCGTGTTCCCAACATGCTAGGTGAAGGACGGCTTTCACACACACATATCTCTCAGAACTGAGCATGTGGAGAGACGTTCTTTCATCTAGCTAAATTGCAACGGGTTGCAGGAGAAACTTTTACTCAGGTTTCTTAGTGTGTTTCCTAGTGCCGGTTTGAAGTTCCTGCAGTTATCACTGTAAAACCAAGTTGGAGCTACTACCTCTCCGTATATATGTATCTAGTGAAGTTTGCAACTGTACAGAAACTTTGTGTTTCTAACAAGCTAAGTGAAGGACGGCTTTCACAAACACTTATTTCTCAGAACTGAGCATGAGGAGAGACGTTATTTTACCTAGCACAAAATGAACATGTTGCAGGAGAAACTTCTTCTCTGGTTTCTCAGTCTGTTTCCAAGAGCCGGTTTGAAGTTCCTGCAGTTTTCAATGTAAGAGAATTGGAGCTAGTACATCCCCATATATATTTAAGAAGTGTAGATTGCAAATTTATAGAAACTTTGTGTCCCAACAAGCTTGGTGAAGGACGGCTTTCACACACATTATCTATCAGAACTGAGCATGTGTAGAGACGTTCGTTCATCTAGCACAAGGGAACGGGTTGCAGGAAAAACTTTTACTCTGGTTTCTCAGTGTGTTTTCTAGTGCCGTTTTGAAATTCCTGCAGTTTTCACTATAAAACCGGGTTGGAACTAGTACCTCCCCGTATATATGTATGGAGAGTAGTTTGCAACTTTATAGAAACTTTGAGTTCCCAACAAGCTAGTAGAAGGACGACTTTCACACACATTTATCTCTCAGAACTGAGCCTGTGGAAAGACTTTCTTTCAACTAGCACAAATGGAACGTGTTGCAGGAGAAACTTTTACTCAGTTTTCTCAGTGTGTATCCTAGTGCAGTTTTGAAGTTCCTGCAGATTTCACTGTAAAACCGAGTTGGAGCTAGTACCACCACGTATATATGTATGGAGAGTAGTTTGCAAATTTATAGAAACTTTGTGTTCCCAAAAAGCTAGGTGAACGACGGCTTTCAAACACACTTATCTCTCAGAAATGAGCTGAGGAGAGACGTTCCTTCATCTAGCGCAAAGTGAAAAGTTTGCAGGAGAACTATTACTCAGTTTTCTCAGATGTTTCCAAGTGCCGGTTTGCAGTTCCTGCAGTTTTCACTGTAAAACCGAGTTGGATCTAGTACCTACCCATATATATTTTTGGAGTGTAGTTTGCAACTGTATAGAAACTTTGTGTTCCCTACAAGCTAGTTGAAGGACGGCTTTCACACACACATATCTCTCAGAACTGAGCATTTGGAAAGACGTTCGTTCATGTAGCACAAAGTGAACGGGTTGCAGGAGAAACTTTTACGCAGGTTTCTCAGTGTGTTTCCTAGTGGCGGTTTGACGTTCCTGCAGTTTTCAATTTGAAACCGTGTTGGAGCTATTACCTCCCCATATATATGTATAGAGAGTACTTTGCAACTGTATAGAATCTGTCTGTTCCAAAAAGCTAGGTGAAGTACGGCTTTCACACACACTTATCTCTCAGAACTGAGCATGTGGAGAGACGTTCGTTTATATAGCACAAAAGGAACAGGTTGCAGGAGACTCTTTTTCTCTGGTTTCTCAGTCTGTTTCTAAGTGCCGATTTGAAATTCCTGCAGTTTTCACTGTAAAACAGTTTGGATCTACTAACACCCCATATATATTTTTTTGGAGTGTAGTTTGCAAATCTATAGAAACTATGAGTTCAAAACTAGCTAGGTGAATGACGGCTTTCACACACACATATCTCTTAGAACTGTGCATGTGGAGAGACGTTCGTTCATCTAGCACAAAGGGAACAGTATGCAGGAGAAACATTTACTTTGGTTTCTCAGTCTGTTCCAAGAGCCGGTTTCATGTTCCTTCAGTTTTCACTGTAAAACCGAGTTGGAGCTAGTACCTCACCGTATATGTGTTTGGAGTGTAATTTGCAACTGCATAGAAACTTTGAGTTCCCAACAAGCTAGGTGAAGGACCCCTTTCACACACACTTATCTCTCAGAAAGGAGCATGTGGAAAGACTTTCGTTCATCTAACACAAAGGGAACAGTTTGCAGGAGAACATTTACTCTGGTTTCTCAGTCTGTTTCGAAGTGCCGGTTTCAAGTTCCTGCAGTTTTCAATGTAAAACCGAGTTGGAGCTAGTACCTTCCCATATATATGTGTGGAGAGTAGTTTGCAACTGTATAGAAACTGTCTGTTCCCAACAAGCTATGTGAAGTACGGCTTTCACACACAAATATCTCTGAGAACTGAGCATGTGGAGATACGTTCGTTTATATAGCATAAAAGGAACAGGTTGCAGGAGAATCTTTTTCTCTGGTTTCTCAGTCTTTTTCTAAGTGCCGGTTTCAAATTCCTGCAGTTTTCACCGTAAAACAGAGTTGGATCCACTACCTCCCCATATATGTGTTTGGAGTGTAGTTTTCAACTGTATAGAAACTTTGTGTTCCCAACAGGCAAGGTGAAGGACGGCTTTCACACACACATATCTGTCAGAACTTAGCATGTGAAGAGACGTTCGTTCATCGAGCACAAAAGGAACGGGTTGCAGGAGAAACTTTTTCTCTGGTTTCTCAGTGTGTTTCCTTGGGCCAGTTTCATATTCCTTCAGTTTTCACTGTAAAACCGAGTTGGAGCTAGTACCTCCGCGTATATGTGTTTGGAGTGTAGTTGGCAACTGTATAGAAACTTTGAGTTCCCAACAAGCTAGGTGAAGGAAGGCTTTCACACACACTTATCTCTCAGACCTGAGCATGTGGAGAGACTTTCCTTCATCTAACACAAAGGGAACAGTTTGCTGGAGAATATTTACTCTGGTTTCTTAGTCTGTTTCCAAGTGCCGGTTTGAAGTTCCTGCATTTTTCACTGTAAAACCGAGTTAGATCTAGTACCTCCCCATATATATATATGGAGAGTACTTTGCAACTGTATAGAAACTGTCTGTTCCCAACAAGCTAGGTGAAGGAAGGCTTTCACACACACTTATCTCTCAGAACTGAGCATGTGGAGAGACGTTTGTTCATCTAGCACAAAGGGAACGTTTTGCAGGAGAAACTTTTACTCAGTATTCTCAGTGTGTATCCTAGTGCAGGTTTGAAGTGCCTGCAGTTTTCACTGTAAAACCGAGTTTGAGCTAGTACCTCCCCATATATATGTAAGGAGATTAGTTTTCAAATGTATAGAAACTTTGTGTTCCCAACAAGCTAGGTGAAGAACGGCTTTCACACACAATTATCTGTCAGAACTGAGCATGTAGAGAGACGTCTGTTCATCGAGCACAAAGGGAACGGGTTGCTGGAGAATATTTTTGTCTGGTTTCTCAGTCTGTTTCCAAGTGCCGTGTTCGTGTTCATTCAGTTTTCACTGTAAACCGATTTGGAGCCTGTACCTCACCATATATATGTATGGAGGGTTGTTTGCAACTCTATAGAAAGTGTCTGTACCCAAAAAGCTAGGTGAAGGACGGCTTTCACACACACTTATCTCTCAGAACAGAGCATGTGGAGAGACGTTCGTTCATTTAGCACAAAGTGAACGGGTTGCAGGAGAATCTTTTCCTCGGTTTCTTAGTGTGTTTCCTAATGCCGTTTTGATGGTCTTGCAGTTTTCACTGTAAAACCAAGTTGGAGCTAGTACCAATCCATAAATATGTATTTAGTGTATTTTACAACTGTATAGAAACTTTGTGTTTCAAACAAGCCAAGTGAAGGACGGCTTTCACACACACTTATCTCTCAGAACTGACCATGCGGAAAGACTTTCGTTCATCTAAAACAAAGGGAACAGTTTGCAGGAGAACTTTTACTCTGGTTTCTCAGTCTGTTTCCAAGTGCCGGTTTGAAGTTCCTGCAGTTTTCACTGTAAAACCGAGTTGGAGCTAGTACCTCCCCATATATATGTATGGAGAGTAGTTTGCAACTCTATAGAAACTGTCTGTTCCCAACAAGCTAGGTGAAGGACGGCTTTCACACACAATTATCTCTCATAACTGAGCATGTGGAGAGAAGTTCGTTCAACTAGCACCAAGGGAACAGTTTGCAGGAGTAATATTTACACTGGTTTCTCAGTCTATTTCCAAGTGCCGGTTTGAATTTCCTGCAGTTTTCACTGTAAAACCGTGTTGGAGATTGTACCTCCCTGTATATATGTATGGAGAGTAATTTGCAACTGTATAGAAACTGTCTGTTCCCAACAAGCTAGGTGGAGGACGGCTTTCACACACATTTATCTCTCAGATCTGAGCATGTGGAAAGACGTTCGTTTATTTATCACAAAGGGACGGGTTGCAGTATAAACTTTTAATCAGTTATCTCAGTCTGTTTCCTAGTGCCGGGTTGAGTTCTTGCAGTTTTCACTGTAAAACAGAATTTGGTCTAGTACATTCCCATATATATTTATGGGGAGTAGTTTGCAAATTTAAAGGAACTTTGTGTTCCCAACAAGCTAGGTGAAGGACGGCTTTCACACACAATTATCTCTCAGAACTGAGCATGTGGAGAGACGTTCGTTCAACTAGCACAAAGCGAACGGGTTGCAGGAGTATATTTTACTCTGGTTTCTCTGTCTGTTTCCAAGTGCCGGTTTGAAGTTCCTGCATTTTTCAATGTAAAACCGAGTTGGAGCTTCTACCTCCCCATATATATGTATGGAGAGTAGTTTGCAAATTTATAGAAATTTTGTGTTCCCAAAAAACTAGGTGAATGATGGCTTTCAAACACACTTATCTCTCAGAACTGAGCATGAGGAGAGACGTTCGTTCATCTAGCACAATGGAACAGTTTGCAGGAGAAACTTTTACTCAGTTTTCTCAGACTGTTTCCAAGTTCCGGTTTGATGTTCCTGCAGTTTTCACAGTAAAACCGAGTTGGACCTAGTACCTCCACATATATATTTATGGAGAGTAGTTTGCAACTGTATAGAAAATGTCTGTTTCCAAAAAGCTAGGTGAAGGACGGCTTTCACACACACTTATCTCTCAGAACTGAGCATGTGGAGAGACGTTCGTTCATTTAGCACAAAGGGAACGGGTTGCAGTAGAATCTTTTACTCAGGTTTCTTAGTGTGTTTCCTAGTGCCGTTTTGAAGTTCCTGCAGTTTTCACTGTAAAACCAAGTTGGAGCTAGTACCACTCCATAAATATGTATCTAGTGTAGTTTGCAAATGTATTGAAACTTTGTGTTTCAATAAAGCTTAGTGAAGGACGGCTTACACACACAATTAACTCTCAGAACTGACCATGTAGAGAGACGTACGTTCATCTAGCACAAAAGGAACAGGTTGCAGGAGAATCTTTTTCTCTGGTTTCTCAGTCTGTTTCTAAGTGCCGGTTTGAAATTCCTGCAGTTTTCACTGTAAAACCGAGTTGAATCTACTACCTCCCCATATATGTGTTTGGAGTTTCGTTTGGAACTGTATACAAACTTTGAGTTCAAAACAAGCTAGGTGAAGGACGGCTTTCAAACACACTTATCTCTCAGAACTGAGCATGAGGAGAGACGTTCGTTCATCTAGCACAATGGAACAGTTTGCAGGAGGAACTTTTTCTCTGGTTTCTCAGTCTGTTTCCAAGTGCCGGTTTCAAGTTCCTTCAGTTTTCACAGTAAAACCGAGTTTGAGCTAGTACCACTCCATAAATATGTATTTAGTGTAGTTTGCAACTGTATAGAAACTCTGTGTTCCCAACAAGCTAGTGGAAGAACGGCTTTCACACAAAATTATCTGTCAGAACTGAGCATGTGGAGAGACGTCTGTTCATCGAGCACAAAGGGAACGGGTTGCAGGAGAATCTTTTTTTCTGGTTTCTCAGTCTGTTTCAAAGTGCCGTTTTCATCTTCCTTCAGTTTTCACTGTAAACCGAGTTGGAGCTAGTACCTCCCCATATATATGTATGGAGAGTAGTTTGCAACTGTATAGAAACTTTTTGTTCCCAACAAGCTTGGTGAAGGACGGCTTTCACACACACTTATCTCTCAGATCCGAGCATGTGGAGGGACGTTCGTTCATCTAGCTCAAAGGGAACGGGTTGCAGGAGAAATTTTACTCTGGTTTCTCAGTCTGTTTCCTAATGCCGGTTTGAAGTTCCTCAATTTTCACTGTAAAACGGAGTTGGAGCTGGAACCTCCCCATATGTATGTATGGAGAGTAGTTTGCAACTTTAAAGAAACTGTCTTTTCCCATCAAGCTAGGTGAAGGACGGCTTTCACACACACTTATCCCTCAGAACTGAGCATGTGGAGAGACGTTCGTTCATCTAGCACAAAGGGAACGAGTTGCAGGAGAAACTTTTCTCAAGTTTCTCAGTGTGTTTCCTAGTGCCGTGTAGACGTTCCTGCATTTATCACTGTAAAACCGAGTTGGAGCTAGTACCTCCCCATATATATATTTGGAGAGTAGTTTGCAACTGTATAGAAACATTGTGTTCCAACATGCTATGTGAAGGGCGGCTTTCACACACACATATCTATCAGAACTGAGCTTGTGGAGAGACTTTCGTTTATCTAGCACAAAAGGAAAAGGATGCAGGAGAAACTTTTTCTCTGGTTTCTCAGTCTGTTTCCAAGTGCCGGTTTCATATTCCTTCAGTTTTCACTGTAAAACCGATTTGGAGCTACTACCTCCCCATATATATGTATGGAGAGTAGTTTGCAACTGTATAGTAACTGTCTGTTCCCAACAAGCTAGGTGAAGGACGGCTTTCACACACACATTTCTCTCAGAACTGAGCATGTGGAGACACGTTCGTTCATTTAGCACAAAGGGAACGGGTTGCAGGAGAAATTTTAATCAGTTTTCTCAGTCTGTTTCCTAGTGCCTGGTTCAGTTCCTGCAGATTTCACTGTAAAACAGAGTTGGAGCTAGTACCACCCCGTATAAAATTCTGGAGAGTAGTTGGTAAATTTATAGAAACTTTGTGTTCCCAAAAAGCTAGGTGAAGGACGGCTTTCAAACACACTTATCTCTCAGAACTGAGAATGTGGAGAGACTTTCGTTCATCCAGCACAAAGGGAAATGGTTGCAGGAGAAACTTTTACTCTGGTTTCTCAGTGTGTTTCCTAGGGCCGGTTTGAAATTCCTGCAGTTTTCACTGTAAAACCGAATTCGATCTAGTACCTCCACGTACATATATATGGGGAGTATTTTGCAACTTTATAGAAACTTTGTGTTCCCAACAGGCTAGGTGAAGGACGGCTTTCACACACACATATATCTCAGAACTGAGCATATGGAGAGACTTTCGTTCATTTATCACAAATGGACGGGTTGCAGTATAAACTTTTAATCAGTTTTCTCAGTCTGTTTCCTAGTGCCGTGTTGAGATCCTGCAGTTTTCACTGTAAAACAGAATTGGGTCTAGTACATCCCCATATATATTTATGGAGAGTAGTTTGCAAATTTACAGAAACTTAGTGTTCCCAACAAGCTAGGTGAAGGACGGCTTTCACACACAATTATCTCTCAGAACTGAGCATGTGGAGAGACGTTCGTTCAACTAGCACCAAGGGAACAGTTTGCAGGGGAACATTTTACTCTGGTTTCTCTGTCTGTTTCCAAGTGCCGGTTTGAAGTTCCTGCAGTTTTCACTGTAAAACCGTGTTGGAGCTAGTACCTCCCCGTATATATGTATGGAGAGTAGTTTGCAACATTATATAAACTTTGTGTTCCCAACAAGCTAGGTGAAGGACGGCTTTCACACACACTTATCACTCAGAACTGAGGAAGTGGAGAGACTTTCGTTCAACTAGCACAAAGCGAACGGATTGCAGGAGAACATTTTACTCTGGTTTCTCTGTCTGTTTCCAAGTGCCGGTTTGAAGTTCCTGCAGTTTTCAATGTAAAACCGAGTTGGAGCTTCTACCTCCCCATATATATGTATGGACAGTAGTTTGCAACTTTATAGAAACTGTCTGTTCCCAACAAGCTATGTGAAGGACGGCTTTCACACACAAATATCTCTCAGAACTGAGCATGTGGAGAGACGTTCGTTCATTTAGCACAAAGGGACGGGATGCAATAGAAAATTTTAATCAGTTTTCTCAGTCTGTTTCCTAGTGCAGTGTTGAGTTCCAGCAGTTTTCACTATAAAACATAATTGGGTCTGGTACATCCCCATATATATTTATGGAGAGTTGGTTGCAAATTTATAGAAACCTTGTGTTCCCAACATGCTAGGTGAAGAACGGCTTTCACACACACTTATCTCTCAGAATTGAGCATGTGGAGAGACATTCGTTCAACTAGCACAAAGGGAATGGGTTGCAGGAGAAATTATTACTCAGTTTTCTCAGTGTGTATCCTAGTGCAGTTTAGAAGTTCCTACAGTTTTCACTGTAAAACCGAGTTGGAGCTAGTAATCCCCATATATATTTATGTAGTGTAGTTTGCAACTGTATAGAATCTTCGTGTTCCCAACATGCTAGGTGAAGGACGGCTTTCACACACACATATCTCTCAGAACTGAGCATGTGGAGAGACGTTCTTTCATCTAGCTAAATTGCAACGGGTTGCAGGAGAAACTTTTACTCAGGTTTCTTAGTGTGTTTCCTAGTGCCGGTTTGAAGTTCCTGCAGTTATCACTGTAAAACCAAGTTGGAGCTACTACCTCTCCGTATATATGTATCTAGTGAAGTTTGCAACTGTACAGAAACTTTGTGTTTCTAACAAGCTAAGTGAAGGACGGCTTTCACAAACACTTATTTCTCAGAACTGAGCATGAGGAGAGACGTTATTTTATCTAGCACAAAATGAACATGTTGCAGGAGAAACTTCTTCTCTGGTTTCTCAGTCTGTTTCCAAGAGCCGGTTTGAAGTTCCTGCAGTTTTCAATGTAAGAGAATTGGAGCTAGTACATCCCCATATATATTTAAGAAGTGTAGATTGCAAATTTATAGAAACTTTGTGTCCCAACAAGCTTGGTGAAGGACGGCTTTCACACACATTATCTATCAGAACTGAGCATGTGTAGAGACGTTCGTTCATCTAGCACAAGGGAACGGGTTGCAGGAAAAACTTTTACTCTGGTTTCTCAGTGTGTTTTCTAGTGCCGTTTTGAAATTCCTGCAGTTTTCACTATAAAACCGGGTTGGAACTAGTACCTCCCCGTATATATGTATGGAGAGTAGTTTGCAACTTTATAGAAACTTTGAGTTCCCAACAAGCTAGTAGAAGGACGACTTTCACACACATTTATCTCTCAGAACTGAGCCTGTGGAAAGACTTTCTTTCAACTAGCACAAATGGAACGTGTTGCAGGAGAAACTTTTACTCAGTTTTCTCAGTGTGTATCCTAGTGCAGTTTTGAAGTTCCTGCAGATTTCACTGTAAAACCGAGTTGGAGCTAGTACCACCACGTATATATGTATGGAGAGTAGTTTGCAAATTTATAGAAACTTTGTGTTCCCAAAAAGCTAGGTGAACGACGGCTTTCAAACACACTTATCTCTCAGAAATGAGCTGAGGAGAGACGTTCCTTCATCTAGCGCAAAGTGAAAAGTTTGCAGGAGAAACTATTACTCAGTTTTCTCAGATGTTTCCAAGTGCCGGTTTGCAGTTCCTGCAGTTTTCACTGTAAAACCGAGTTGGATCTAGTACCTACCCATATATATTTTTGGAGTGTAGTTTGCAACTGTATAGAAACTTTGTGTTCCCTACAAGCTAGTTGAAGGACGGCTTTCACACACACATATCTCTCAGAACTGAGCATTTGGAAAGACGTTCGTTCATGTAGCACAAAGTGAACGGGTTGCAGGAGAAACTTTTACGCAGGTTTCTCAGTGTGTTTCCTAGTGGCGGTTTGACGTTCCTGCAGTTTTCAATTTGAAACCGTGTTGGAGCTATTACCTCCCCATATATATGTATAGAGAGTACTTTGCAACTGTATAGAATCTGTCTGTTCCCAAAAAGCTAGGTGAAGTACGGCTTTCACACACACTTATCTCTCAGAACTGAGCATGTGGAGAGACGTTCGTTTATATAGCACAAAAGGAACAGGTTGCAGGAGACTCTTTTTCTCTGGTTTCTCAGTCTGTTTCTAAGTGCCGATTTGAAATTCCTGCAGTTTTCACTGTAAAACAGTTTTGGATCTACTAACACCCCATATATATTTTTTTGGAGTGTAGTTTGCAAATCTATAGAAACTATGAGTTCAAAACAAGCTAGGTGAATGACGGCTTTCACACACACATATCTCTTAGAACTGTGCATGTGGAGAGACGTTCGTTCATCTAGCACAAAGGGAACAGTATGCAGGAGAAACATTTACTTTGGTTTCTCAGTCTGTTTCCAAGAGCCGGTTTCATGTTCCTTCAGTTTTCACTGTAAAACCGAGTTGGAGCTAGTACCTCACCGTATATGTGTTTGGAGTGTAATTTGCAACTGCATAGAAACTTTGAGTTCCCAACAAGCTAGGTGAAGGACCCCTTTCACACACACTTATCTCTCAGAAAGGAGCATGTGGAAAGACTTTCGTTCATCTAACACAAAGGGAACAGTTTGCAGGAGAACATTTACTCTGGTTTCTCAGTCTGTTTCGAAGTGCCGGTTTCAAGTTCCTGCAGTTTTCAATGTAAAACCGAGTTGGAGCTAGTACCTTCCCATATATATGTGTGGAGAGTAGTTTGCAACTGTATAGAAACTGTCTGTTCCCAACAAGCTATGTGAAGTACGGCTTTCACACACAAATATCTCTGAGAACTGAGCATGTGGAGATACGTTCGTTTATATAGCATAAAAGGAACAGGTTGCAGGAGAATCTTTTTCTCTGGTTTCTCAGTCTTTTTCTAAGTGCCGGTTTCAAATTCCTGCAGTTTTCACCGTAAAACAGAGTTGGATCCACTACCTCCCCATATATGTGTTTGGAGTGTAGTTTTCAACTGTATAGAAACTTTGTGTTCCCAACAGGCAAGGTGAAGGACGGCTTTCACACACACATATCTGTCAGAACTTAGCATGTGAAGAGACGTTCGTTCATCGAGCACAAAAGGAACGGGTTGCAGGAGAAACTTTTTCTCTGGTTTCTCAGTGTGTTTCCTTGGGCCAGTTTCATATTCCTTCAGTTTTCACTGTAAAACCGAGTTGGAGCTAGTACCTCCGCGTATATGTGTTTGGAGTGTAGTTGGCAACTGTATAGAAACTTTGAGTTCCCAACAAGCTAGGTGAAGGAAGGCTTTCACACACACTTATCTCTCAGACCTGAGCATGTGGAGAGACTTTCCTTCATCTAACACAAAGGGAACAGTTTGCTGGAGAATATTTACTCTGGTTTCTTAGTCTGTTTCCAAGTGCCGGTTTGAAGTTCCTGCATTTTTCACTGTAAAACCGAGTTAGATCTAGTACCTCCCCATATATATATATGGAGAGTACTTTGCAACTGTATAGAAACTGTCTGTTCCCAACAAGCTAGGTGAAGGAAGGCTTTCACACACACTTATCTCTCAGAACTGAGCATGTGGAGAGACGTTTGTTCATCTAGCACAAAGGGAACGTTTTGCAGGAGAAACTTTTACTCAGTATTCTCAGTGTGTATCCTAGTGCAGGTTTGAAGTGCCTGCAGTTTTCACTGTAAAACCGAGTTTGAGCTAGTACCTCCCCATATATATGTAAGGAGATTAGTTTTCAAATGTATAGAAACTTTGTGTTCCCAACAAGCTAGGTGAAGAACGGCTTTCACACACAATTATCTGTCAGAACTGAGCATGTAGAGAGACGTCTGTTCATCGAGCACAAAGGGAACGGGTTGCTGGAGAATATTTTTGTCTGGTTTCTCAGTCTGTTTCCAAGTGCCGTGTTCGTGTTCATTCAGTTTTCACTGTAAACCGATTTGGAGCCTGTACCTCACCATATATATGTATGGAGGGTTGTTTGCAACTCTATAGAAAGTGTCTGTACCCAAAAAGCTAGGTGAAGGACGGCTTTCACACACACTTATCTCTCAGAACAGAGCATGTGGAGAGACGTTCGTTCATTTAGCACAAAGTGAACGGGTTGCAGGAGAATCTTTTCCTCGGTTTCTTAGTGTGTTTCCTAATGCCGTTTTGATGGTCTTGCAGTTTTCACTGTAAAACCAAGTTGGAGCTAGTACCAATCCATAAATATGTATTTAGTGTATTTTACAACTGTATAGAAACTTTGTGTTTCAAACAAGCCAAGTGAAGGACGGCTTTCACACACACTTATCTCTCAGAACTGACCATGCGGAAAGACTTTCGTTCATCTAAAAACAAAGGGAACAGTTTGCAGGAGAACTTTTACTCTGGTTTCTCAGTCTGTTTCCAAGTGCCGGTTTGAAGTTCCTGCAGTTTTCACTGTAAAACCGAGTTGGAGCTAGTACCTCCCCATATATATGTATGGAGAGTAGTTTGCAACTCTATAGAAACTGTCTGTTCCCAACAAGCTAGGTGAAGGACGGCTTTCACACACAATTATCTCTCATAACTGAGCATGTGGAGAGAAGTTCGTTCAACTAGCACCAAGGGAACAGTTTGCAGGAGTAATATTTACACTGGTTTCTCAGTCTATTTCCAAGTGCCGGTTTGAATTTCCTGCAGTTTTCACTGTAAAACCGTGTTGGAGATTGTACCTCCCTGTATATATGTATGGAGAGTAATTTGCAACTGTATAGAAACTGTCTGTTCCCAACAAGCTAGGTGGAGGACGGCTTTCACACACATTTATCTCTCAGATCTGAGCATGTGGAAAGACGTTCGTTTATTTATCACAAAGGGACGGGTTGCAGTATAAACTTTTAATCAGTTATCTCAGTCTGTTTCCTAGTGCCGGGTTGAGTTCTTGCAGTTTTCACTGTAAAACAGAATTTGGTCTAGTACATTCCCATATATATTTATGGGGAGTAGTTTGCAAATTTAAAGGAACTTTGTGTTCCCAACAAGCTAGGTGAAGGACGGCTTTCACACACAATTATCTCTCAGAACTGAGCATGTGGAGAGACGTTCGTTCAACTAGCACAAAGCGAACGGGTTGCAGGAGTATATTTTACTCTGGTTTCTCTGTCTGTTTCCAAGTGCCGGTTTGAAGTTCCTGCATTTTTCAATGTAAAACCGAGTTGGAGCTTCTACCTCCCCATATATATGTATGGAGAGTAGTTTGCAAATTTATAGAAATTTTGTGTTCCCAAAAAGCTAGGTGAATGATGGCTTTCAAACACACTTACCTCTCAGAACTGAGCATGAAGAGAGACGTTCGTTCATCTAGCACAAGGGAACAGTTTGCAGGAGAAACTTTTACTCAGTTTTCTCAGACTGTTTCCAAGTGCCGGTTTGATGTTCCTGCAGTTTTCACAGTAAAACCGAGTTGGACCTAGTACCTCCACATATATATTATGGAGAGTAGTTTGCAACTGTAAAGAAACTGTCTGTTCCCAACAAGCTAGGTGTAGGACGGCTTTCACACACACTTATCTCTCAGAACTGAGCATGTGGAGAGACGTTCGTTCATTTAGCACAAAGGGAACGGGTTGCAGTAGAATCTTTTACTCAGGTTTCTTAGTGTGTTTCCTAGTGCCGTTTTGAAGTTCCTGCAGTTTTCACTGTAAAACCAAGTTGGAGCTAGTACCACTCCATAAATATGTATCTAGTGTAGTTTGCAAATGTATTGAAACTTTGTGTTTCAATAAAGCTTAGTGAAGGACGGCTTACACACACAATTAACTCTCAGAACTGACCATGTAGAGAGACGTACGTTCATCTAGCACAAAAGGAACAGGTTGCAGGAGAATCTTTTTCTCTGGTTTCTCAGTCTGTTTCTAAGTGCCGGTTTGAAATTCCTGCAGTTTTCACTGTAAAACCGAGTTGAATCTACTACCTCCCCATATATGTGTTTGGAGTTTCGTTTGGAACTGTATACAAACTTTGAGTTCAAAACAAGCTAGGTGAAGGACGGCTTTCAAACACACTTATCTCTCAGAACTGAGCATGAGGAGAGACGTTCGTTCATCTAGCACAATGGAACAGTTTGCAGGAGGAACTTTTTCTCTGGTTTCTCAGTCTGTTTCCAAGTGCCGGTTTCAAGTTCCTTCAGTTTTCACAGTAAAACCGAGTTTGAGCTAGTACCACTCCATAAATATGTATTTAGTGTAGTTTGCAACTGTATAGAAACTCTGTGTTCCCAACAAGCTAGTGGAAGAACGGCTTTCACACAAAATTATCTGTCAGAACTGAGCATGTGGAGAGACGTCTGTTCATCGAGCACAAAGGGAACGGGTTGCAGGAGAATCTTTTTTTCTGGTTTCTCAGTCTGTTTCAAAGTGCCGTTTTCATCTTCCTTCAGTTTTCACTGTAAACCGAGTTGGAGCTAGTACCTCCCCATATATATGTATGGAGAGTAGTTTGCAACTGTATAGAAACTTTTTGTTCCCAACAAGCTTGGTGAAGGACGGCTTTCACACACACTTATCTCTCAGATCCGAGCATGTGGAGGGACGTTCGTTCATCTAGCTCAAAGGGAACGGGTTGCAGGAGAAATTTTACTCTGGTTTCTCAGTCTGTTTCCTAATGCCGGTTTGAAGTTCCTCAATTTTCACTGTAAAACGGAGTTGGAGCTGGAACCTCCCCATATGTATGTATGGAGAGTAGTTTGCAACTTTAAAGAAACTGTCTTTTCCCATCAAGCTAGGTGAAGGACGGCTTTCACACACACTTATCCCTCAGAACTGAGCATGTGGAGAGACGTTCGTTCATCTAGCACAAAGGGAACGAGTTGCAGGAGAAACTTTTCTCAAGTTTCTCAGTGTGTTTCCTAGTGCCGTGTAGACGTTCCTGCATTTATCACTGTAAAACCGAGTTGGAGCTAGTACCTCCCCATATATATATTTGGAGAGTAGTTTGCAACTGTATAGAAACATTGTGTTCCAACATGCTATGTGAAGGGCGGCTTTCACACACACATATCTATCAGAACTGAGCTTGTGGAGAGACTTTCGTTTATCTAGCACAAAAGGAAAAGGATGCAGGAGAAACTTTTTCTCTGGTTTCTCAGTCTGTTTCCAAGTGCCGGTTTCATATTCCTTCAGTTTTCACTGTAAAACCGATTTGGAGCTACTACCTCCCCATATATATGTATGGAGAGTAGTTTGCAACTGTATAGTAACTGTCTGTTCCCAACAAGCTAGGTGAAGGACGGCTTTCACACACACATTTCTCTCAGAACTGAGCATGTGGAGACACGTTCGTTCATTTAGCACAAAGGGAACGGGTTGCAGGAGAAATTTTAATCAGTTTTCTCAGTCTGTTTCCTAGTGCCTGGTTCAGTTCCTGCAGATTTCACTGTAAAACAGAGTTGGAGCTAGTACCACCCCGTATAAAATTCTGGAGAGTAGTTGGTAAATTTATAGAAACTTTGTGTTCCCAAAAAGCTAGGTGAAGGACGGCTTTCAAACACACTTATCTCTCAGAACTGAGAATGTGGAGAGACTTTCGTTCATCCAGCACAAAGGGAAATGGTTGCAGGAGAAACTTTTACTCTGGTTTCTCAGTGTGTTTCCTAGGGCCGGTTTGAAATTCCTGCAGTTTTCACTGTAAAACCGAATTCGATCTAGTACCTCCACGTACATATATATGGGGAGTATTTTGCAACTTTATAGAAACTTTGTGTTCCCAACAGGCTAGGTGAAGGACGGCTTTCACACACACATATATCTCAGAACTGAGCATATGGAGAGACTTTCGTTCATTTATCACAAATGGACGGGTTGCAGTATAAACTTTTAATCAGTTTTCTCAGTCTGTTTCCTAGTGCCGTGTTGAGATCCTGCAGTTTTCACTGTAAAACAGAATTGGGTCTAGTACATCCCCATATATATTTATGGAGAGTAGTTTGCAAATTTACAGAAACTTAGTGTTCCCAACAAGCTAGGTGAAGGACGGCTTTCACACACAATTATCTCTCAGAACTGAGCATGTGGAGAGACGTTCGTTCAACTAGCACCAAGGGAACAGTTTGCAGGGGAACATTTTACTCTGGTTTCTCTGTCTGTTTCCAAGTGCCGGTTTGAAGTTCCTGCAGTTTTCACTGTAAAACCGTGTTGGAGCTAGTACCTCCCCGTATATATGTATGGAGAGTAGTTTGCAACATTATATAAACTTTGTGTTCCCAACAAGCTAGGTGAAGGACGGCTTTCACACACACTTATCACTCAGAACTGAGGAAGTGGAGAGACTTTCGTTCAACTAGCACAAAGCGAACGGATTGCAGGAGAACATTTTACTCTGGTTTCTCTGTCTGTTTCCAAGTGCCGGTTTGAAGTTCCTGCAGTTTTCAATGTAAAACCGAGTTGGAGCTTCTACCTCCCCATATATATGTATGGACAGTAGTTTGCAACTTTATAGAAACTGTCTGTTCCCAACAAGCTATGTGAAGGACGGCTTTCACACACAAATATCTCTCAGAACTGAGCATGTGGAGAGACGTTCGTTCATTTAGCACAAAGGGACGGGATGCAATAGAAAATTTTAATCAGTTTTCTCAGTCTGTTTCCTAGTGCAGTGTTGAGTTCCAGCAGTTTTCACTATAAAACATAATTGGGTCTGGTACATCCCCATATATATTTATGGAGAGTTGGTTGCAAATTTATAGAAACCTTGTGTTCCCAACATGCTAGGTGAAGAACGGCTTTCACACACACTTATCTCTCAGAATTGAGCATGTGGAGAGACATTCGTTCAACTAGCACAAAGGGAATGGGTTGCAGGAGAAATTATTACTCAGTTTTCTCAGTGTGTATCCTAGTGCAGTTTAGAAGTTCCTACAGTTTTCACTGTAAAACCGAGTTGGAGCTAGTAATCCCCATATATATTTATGTAGTGTAGTTTGCAACTGTATAGAATCTTCGTGTTCCCAACATGCTAGGTGAAGGACGGCTTTCACACACACATATCTCTCAGAACTGAGCATGTGGAGAGACGTTCTTTCATCTAGCTAAATTGCAACGGGTTGCAGGAGAAACTTTTACTCAGGTTTCTTAGTGTGTTTCCTAGTGCCGGTTTGAAGTTCCTGCAGTTATCACTGTAAAACCAAGTTGGAGCTACTACCTCTCCGTATATATGTATCTAGTGAAGTTTGCAACTGTACAGAAACTTTGTGTTTCTAACAAGCTAAGTGAAGGACGGCTTTCACAAACACTTATTTCTCAGAACTGAGCATGAGGAGAGACGTTATTTTATCTAGCACAAAATGAACATGTTGCAGGAGAAACTTCTTCTCTGGTTTCTCAGTCTGTTTCCAAGAGCCGGTTTGAAGTTCCTGCAGTTTCAATGTAAGAGAATTGGAGCTAGTACATCCCCATATATATTTAAGAAGTGTAGATTGCAAATTTATAGAAACTTTGTGTCCCAACAAGCTTGGTGAAGGACGGCTTTCACACACATTATCTATCAGAACTGAGCATGTGTAGAGACGTTCGTTCATCTAGCACAAGGGAACGGGTTGCAGGAAAAACTTTTACTCTGGTTTCTCAGTGTGTTTTCTAGTGCCGTTTTGAAATTCCTGCAGTTTTCACTATAAAACCGGGTTGGAACTAGTACCTCCCCGTATATATGTATGGAGAGTAGTTTGCAACTTTATAGAAACTTTGAGTTCCCAACAAGCTAGTAGAAGGACGACTTTCACACACATTTATCTCTCAGAACTGAGCCTGTGGAAAGACTTTCTTTCAACTAGCACAAATGGAACGTGTTGCAGGAGAAACTTTTACTCAGTTTTCTCAGTGTGTATCCTAGTGCAGTTTTGAAGTTCCTGCAGATTTCACTGTAAAACCGAGTTGGAGCTAGTACCACCACGTATATATGTATGGAGAGTAGTTTGCAAATTTATAGAAACTTTGTGTTCCCAAAAAGCTAGGTGAACGACGGCTTTCAAACACACTTATCTCTCAGAAATGAGCTGAGGAGAGACGTTCCTTCATCTAGCGCAAAGTGAAAAGTTTGCAGGAGAAACTATTACTCAGTTTTCTCAGATGTTTCCAAGTGCCGGTTTGCAGTTCCTGCAGTTTTCACTGTAAAACCGAGTTGGATCTAGTACCTACCCATATATATTTTTGGAGTGTAGTTTGCAACTGTATAGAAACTTTGTGTTCCCTACAAGCTAGTTGAAGGACGGCTTTCACACACACATATCTCTCAGAACTGAGCATTTGGAAAGACGTTCGTTCATGTAGCACAAAGTGAACGGGTTGCAGGAGAAACTTTTACGCAGGTTTCTCAGTGTGTTTCCTAGTGGCGGTTTGACGTTCCTGCAGTTTTCAATTTGAAACCGTGTTGGAGCTATTACCTCCCCATATATATGTATAGAGAGTACTTTGCAACTGTATAGAATCTGTCTGTTCCCAAAAAGCTAGGTGAAGTACGGCTTTCACACACACTTATCTCTCAGAACTGAGCATGTGGAGAGACGTTCGTTTATATAGCACAAAAGGAACAGGTTGCAGGAGACTCTTTTTCTCTGGTTTCTCAGTCTGTTTCTAAGTGCCGATTTGAAATTCCTGCAGTTTTCACTGTAAAACAGTTTTGGATCTACTAACACCCCATATATATTTTTTTGGAGTGTAGTTTGCAAATCTATAGAAACTATGAGTTCAAAACAAGCTAGGTGAATGACGGCTTTCACACACACATATCTCTTAGAACTGTGCATGTGGAGAGACGTTCGTTCATCTAGCACAAAGGGAACAGTATGCAGGAGAAACATTTACTTTGGTTTCTCAGTCTGTTTCCAAGAGCCGGTTTCATGTTCCTTCAGTTTTCACTGTAAAACCGAGTTGGAGCTAGTACCTCACCGTATATGTGTTTGGAGTGTAATTTGCAACTGCATAGAAACTTTGAGTTCCCAACAAGCTAGGTGAAGGACCCCTTTCACACACACTTATCTCTCAGAAAGGAGCATGTGGAAAGACTTTCGTTCATCTAACACAAAGGGAACAGTTTGCAGGAGAACATTTACTCTGGTTTCTCAGTCTGTTTCGAAGTGCCGGTTTCAAGTTCCTGCAGTTTTCAATGTAAAACCGAGTTGGAGCTAGTACCTTCCCATATATATGTGTGGAGAGTAGTTTGCAACTGTATAGAAACTGTCTGTTCCCAACAAGCTATGTGAAGTACGGCTTTCACACACAAATATCTCTGAGAACTGAGCATGTGGAGATACGTTCGTTTATATAGCATAAAAGGAACAGGTTGCAGGAGAATCTTTTTCTCTGGTTTCTCAGTCTTTTTCTAAGTGCCGGTTTCAAATTCCTGCAGTTTTCACCGTAAAACAGAGTTGGATCCACTACCTCCCCATATATGTGTTTGGAGTGTAGTTTTCAACTGTATAGAAACTTTGTGTTCCCAACAGGCAAGGTGAAGGACGGCTTTCACACACACATATCTGTCAGAACTTAGCATGTGAAGAGACGTTCGTTCATCGAGCACAAAAGGAACGGGTTGCAGGAGAAACTTTTTCTCTGGTTTCTCAGTGTGTTTCCTTGGGCCAGTTTCATATTCCTTCAGTTTTCACTGTAAAACCGAGTTGGAGCTAGTACCTCCGCGTATATGTGTTTGGAGTGTAGTTGGCAACTGTATAGAAACTTTGAGTTCCCAACAAGCTAGGTGAAGGAAGGCTTTCACACACACTTATCTCTCAGACCTGAGCATGTGGAGAGACTTTCCTTCATCTAACACAAAGGGAACAGTTTGCTGGAGAATATTTACTCTGGTTTCTTAGTCTGTTTCCAAGTGCCGGTTTGAAGTTCCTGCATTTTTCACTGTAAAACCGAGTTAGATCTAGTACCTCCCCATATATATATATGGAGAGTACTTTGCAACTGTATAGAAACTGTCTGTTCCCAACAAGCTAGGTGAAGGAAGGCTTTCACACACACTTATCTCTCAGAACTGAGCATGTGGAGAGACGTTTGTTCATCTAGCACAAAGGGAACGTTTTGCAGGAGAAACTTTTACTCAGTATTCTCAGTGTGTATCCTAGTGCAGGTTTGAAGTGCCTGCAGTTTTCACTGTAAAACCGAGTTTGAGCTAGTACCTCCCCATATATATGTAAGGAGATTAGTTTTCAAATGTATAGAAACTTTGTGTTCCCAACAAGCTAGGTGAAGAACGGCTTTCACACACAATTATCTGTCAGAACTGAGCATGTAGAGAGACGTCTGTTCATCGAGCACAAAGGGAACGGGTTGCTGGAGAATATTTTTGTCTGGTTTCTCAGTCTGTTTCCAAGTGCCGTGTTCGTGTTCATTCAGTTTTCACTGTAAACCGATTTGGAGCCTGTACCTCACCATATATATGTATGGAGGGGTTGTTTGCAACTCTATAGAAAGTGTCTGTACCCAAAAAGCTAGGTGAAGGACGGCTTTCACACACACTTATCTCTCAGAACAGAGCATGTGGAGAGACGTTCGTTCATTTAGCACAAAGTGAACGGGTTGCAGGAGAATCTTTTCCTCGGTTTCTTAGTGTGTTTCCTAATGCCGTTTTGATGGTCTTGCAGTTTTCACTGTAAAACCAAGTTGGAGCTAGTACCAATCCATAAATATGTATTTAGTGTATTTTACAACTGTATAGAAACTTTGTGTTTCAAACAAGCCAAGTGAAGGACGGCTTTCACACACACTTATCTCTCAGAACTGACCATGCGGAAAGACTTTCGTTCATCTAAAACAAAGGGAACAGTTTGCAGGAGAACTTTTACTCTGGTTTCTCAGTCTGTTTCCAAGTGCCGGTTTGAAGTTCCTGCAGTTTTCACTGTAAAACCGAGTTGGAGCTAGTACCTCCCCATATATATGTATGGAGAGTAGTTTGCAACTCTATAGAAACTGTCTGTTCCCAACAAGCTAGGTGAAGGACGGCTTTCACACACAATTATCTCTCATAACTGAGCATGTGGAGAGAAGTTCGTTCAACTAGCACCAAGGGAACAGTTTGCAGGAGTAATATTTACACTGGTTTCTCAGTCTATTTCCAAGTGCCGGTTTGAATTTCCTGCAGTTTTCACTGTAAAACCGTGTTGGAGATTGTACCTCCCTGTATATATGTATGGAGAGTAATTTGCAACTGTATAGAAACTGTCTGTTCCCAACAAGCTAGGTGGAGGACGGCTTTCACACACATTTATCTCTCAGATCTGAGCATGTGGAAAGACGTTCGTTTATTTATCACAAAGGGACGGGTTGCAGTATAAACTTTTAATCAGTTATCTCAGTCTGTTTCCTAGTGCCGGGTTGAGTTCTTGCAGTTTTCACTGTAAAACAGAATTTGGTCTAGTACATTCCCATATATATTTATGGGGAGTAGTTTGCAAATTTAAAGGAACTTTGTGTTCCCAACAAGCTAGGTGAAGGACGGCTTTCACACACAATTATCTCTCAGAACTGAGCATGTGGAGAGACGTTCGTTCAACTAGCACAAAGCGAACGGGTTGCAGGAGTATATTTTACTCTGGTTTCTCTGTCTGTTTCCAAGTGCCGGTTTGAAGTTCCTGCATTTTTCAATGTAAAACCGAGTTGGAGCTTCTACCTCCCCATATATATGTATGGAGAGTAGTTGCAAATTTATAGAAATTTTGTGTTCCCAAAAAACTAGGTGAATGATGGCTTTCAAACACACTTATCTCTCAGAACTGAGCATGAGGAGAGACGTTCGTTCATCTAGCACAATGGAACAGTTTGCAGGAGAAACTTTTACTCAGTTTTCTCAGACTGTTTCCAAGTTCCGGTTTGATGTTCCTGCAGTTTTTCACAGTAAAACCGAGTTGGACCTAGTACCTCCACATATATATTTATGGAGAGTAGTTTGCAACTGTATAGAAAATGTCTGTTTCCCAAAAGCTAGGTGAAGGACGGCTTTCACACACACTTATCTCTCAGAACTGAGCATGTGGAGAGACGTTCGTTCATTTAGCACAAGGGAACGGGTTGCAGTAGAATCTTTTACTCAGGTTTCTTAGTGTGTTTCCTAGTGCCGTTTTGAAGTTCCTGCAGTTTTCACTGTAAAACCAAGTTGGAGCTAGTACCACTCCATAATATGTATCTAGTGTAGTTTGCAAATGTATTGAAACTTTGTGTTTCAATAAAGCTTAGTGAAGGACGGCTTACACACACAATTAACTCTCAGAACTGACCATGTAGAGAGACGTACGTTCATCTAGCACAAAGGAACAGGTTGCAGGAGAATCTTTTCTCTGGTTTCTCAGTCTGTTTCTAAGTGCCGGTTTGAAATTCCTGCAGTTTTCACTGTAAAACCGAGTTGAATCTACTACCTCCCCATATATGTGTTTGGAGTTTCGTTTGGAACTGTATACAAACTTTGAGTTCAAACAAGCTAGGTGAAGGACGGCTTTCAAACACACTTATCTCTCAGAACTGAGCATGAGGAGAGACGTTCGTTCATCTAGCACAATGGAACAGTTTGCAGGAGGAACTTTTTCTCTGGTTTCTCAGTCTGTTTCCAAGTGCCGGTTTCAAGTTCCTTCAGTTTTCACAGTAAAACCGAGTTTGAGCTAGTACCACTCCATAAATATGTATTTAGTGTAGTTTGCAACTGTATAGAAACTCTGTGTTCCCAACAAGCTAGTGGAAGAACGGCTTTCACACAAAATTATCTGTCAGAACTGAGCATGTGGAGAGACGTCTGTTCATCGAGCACAAAGGGAACGGGTTGCAGGAGAATCTTTTTTCTGGTTTCTCAGTCTGTTTCAAAGTGCCGTTTTCATCTTCCTTCAGTTTTCACTGTAAACCGAGTTGGAGCTAGTACCTCCCCATATATATGTATGGAGAGTAGTTTGCAAACTGTATAGAAACTTTTTGTTCCCAACAAGCTTGGTGAAGGACGGCTTTCACACACACTTATCTCTCAGATCCGAGCATGTGGAGGGACGTTCGTTCATCTAGCTCAAAGGGAACGGGTTGCAGGAGAAATTTTACTCTGGTTTCTCAGTCTGTTTCCTAATGCCGGTTTGAAGTTCCTCAATTTTCACTGTAAAACGGAGTTGGAGCTGGAACCTCCCCATATGTATGTATGGAGAGTAGTTTGCAACTTTAAAGAAACTGTCTTTTCCCATCAAGCTAGGTGAAGGACGGCTTTCACACACACTTATCCCTCAGAACTGAGCATGTGGAGAGACGTTCGTTCATCTAGCACAAAGGAACGAGTTGCAGGAGAAACTTTTCTCAAGTTTCTCAGTGTGTTCCTAGTGCCGTGTAGACGTTCCTGCATTTATCACTGTAAAACCGAGTTGAGCTAGTACCTCCCCATATATATATTTGGAGAGTAGTTTGCAACTGTATAGAAACATTGTGTTCCAACATGCTATGTGAAGGGCGGCTTTCACACACACATATCTATCATAACTGAGCTTTGTGGAGAGACTTTCGTTTAGTCTAGCACAAAAGGAAAAGGATGCAGGAGAAACTTTTTCTCTGGTTTCTTCCAGTCTGTTTCCAAGTGCCGGTTTCATATTCCTTCAGTTTTCACTGTAAACCGATTTGGAGCTACTACCTCCCCATATAATGTATGGAGAGTAGTTTTGCAACTGTATAGTAACTGTCTGTTCCCACAAGCTAGGTGAAGGACGGCTTTCACACACACATTTCTCTCAGAACTGAGCATGTGGAGACACGTTCGTTCATTTAGCACAAGGGAACGGGTTGCAGGAGAAATTTTAATCAGTTTTCTCAGTCTGTTTCCTAGTGCCTGGTTTCAGTTCCTGCAGATTTCACTGTAAAACAGAGTTGGAGCTAGGTACCACCCCGTATAAAATTCTGGAAGTAGTTGGTAAATTTATAGAAAACTTGTGTTCCCAAAAAGCTAGGTGAAGGACGGCTTTCAAACACACTTATCTCTCAGAACTGAGAATGTGGAGAGACTTTCGTTCATCCAGCACAAAGGGAAATGGTTGCAGGAGAAACTTTTACTCTGGTTTCTCAGTGTGTTTCCTAGGGCCGGTTTGAAATTCCTGCAGTTTTCACTGTAAAACCGAATTCGATCTAGTACCTCCACGTACATATATGGGGAGTATTTTGCAACTTTATAGA
The DNA here is from genome assembly GCF_009834535.1 of Camelus ferus. NCBI lineage: Eukaryota > Metazoa > Chordata > Mammalia > Artiodactyla > Camelidae > Camelus > Camelus ferus. Next base: position 102,014,456 of record NC_045732.1, read on the forward strand.
AACTTTGTGTTCCCAACAGGCTAGGTGAAGGACGGCTTTCACACACACATATATCTCAGAACTGAGCATATGGAGAGACTTTCGTTCATTTATCACAAATGGACGGGTTGCAGTATAAACTTTTAATCAGTTTTCTCAGTCTGTTTCCTAGTGCCGTGTTGAGATCCTGCAGTTTTCACTGTAAAACAGAATTGGGTCTAGTACATCCCCATATATATTTATGGAGAGTAGTTTGCAAATTTACAGAAACTTAGTGTTCCCAACAAGCTAGGTGAAGGACGGCTTTCACACACAATTATCTCTCAGAACTGAGCATGTGGAGAGACGTTCGTTCAACTAGCACCAAGGGAACAGTTTGCAGGGGAACATTTTACTCTGGTTTCTCTGTCTGTTCCAATGCCTGTTTGAATTTCCTGCAGTTTTCACTGGTAAAACCGTGTTGGAGCTAGTACCTCCCCGTATATATGTTGGAGAGTAGTTTGCAACAGTATATAAACTTTGTGTTCCCAACAAGCTAGGTGAAGGACGGCTTCACACACACTTATCACTCAAACTGAGGAGTGGAGAGACGTTCGTTCAACTAGCACAAAGCGAACGAGTTGCAGGGAACATTTTACTCTGTTTTTCTCTGTCTGTTTCCAAGTTGCCGGTTTGAAGTTCCTGCAGTTTTCAATGTAAAACCGAGTTGGAGCTTCTACCTCCCCATATATATGTATGGACAGTAGTTTGCAACTTTATAGAAACTGTCTGTTCCCAACAAGCTATGTGAAGGACGGCTTTCACACACAAATATCTCTCAGAACTGAGCATGTGGAGAGACGTTCGTTCATTTAGCACAAAGGGACGGGATGCAATAGAAAATTTTAATCAGTTTTCTCAGTCTGTTTCCTAGTGCAGTGTTGAGTTCCAGCAGTTTTCACTATAAAACATAATTGGGTCTGGTACATCCCCATTATATTTATGGAGAGTTGGTTGCAAATTTATAGAAACCTTGTGTTCCCAACATGCTAGGTGAAGAACGGCTTTCACACACACTTATCTCTCAGAATTGAGCATGTGGAGAGACATTCGTTCAACTAGCACAAAGGGAATGGGTTGCAGGAGAAATTATTACTCAGTTTTCTCAGTGTGTATCCTAGTGCAGTTTAGAAGTTCCTACAGTTTTCACTGTAAAACCGAGTTGGAGCTAGTAATCCCCATATATATTTATGTAGTGTAGTTTGCAACTGTATAGAATCTTCGTGTTCCCAACATGCTAGGTGAAGGACGGCTTTCACACACACATATCTCTCAGAACTGAGCATGTGGAGAGACGTTCTTTCATCTAGCTAAATTGCAACGGGTTGCAGGAGAAACTTTTACTCAGGTTTCTTAGTGTGTTTCCTAGTGCCGGTTTGAAGTTCCTGCAGTTATCACTGTAAAACCAAGTTGGAGCTACTACCTCTCCGTATATATGTATCTAGTGAAGTTTGCAACTGTACAGAAACTTTGTGTTTCTAACAAGCTAAGTGAAGGACGGCTTTCACAAACACTTATTTCTCAGAACTGAGCATGAGGAGAGACGTTATTTTATCTAGCACAAAATGAACATGTTGCAGGAGAAACTTCTTCTCTGGTTTCTCAGTCTGTTTCCAAGAGCCGGTTTGAAGTTCCTGCAGTTTTCAATGTAAGAGAATTGGAGCTAGTACATCCCCATATATATTTAAGAAGTGTAGATTGCAAATTTATAGAAACTTTGTGTCCCAACAAGCTTGGTGAAGGACGGCTTTCACACACATTATCTATCAGAACTGAGCATGTGTAGAGACGTTCGTTCATCTAGCACAAGGGAACGGGTTGCAGGAAAAACTTTTACTCTGGTTTCTCAGTGTGTTTTCTAGTGCCGTTTTGAAATTCCTGCAGTTTTCACTATAAAACCGGGTTGGAACTAGTACCTCCCCGTATATATGTATGGAGAGTAGTTTGCAACTTTATAGAAACTTTGAGTTCCCAACAAGCTAGTAGAAGGACGACTTTCACACACATTTATCTCTCAGAACTGAGCCTGTGGAAAGACTTTCTTTCAACTAGCACAAATGGAACGTGTTGCAGGAGAAACTTTTACTCAGTTTTCTCAGTGTGTATCCTAGTGCAGTTTTGAAGTTCCTGCAGATTTCACTGTAAAACCGAGTTGGAGCTAGTACCACCACGTATATATGTATGGAGAGTAGTTTGCAAATTTATAGAAACTTTGTGTTCCCAAAAAGCTAGGTGAACGACGGCTTTCAAACACACTTATCTCTCAGAAATGAGCTGAGGAGAGACGTTCCTTCATCTAGCGCAAAGTGAAAAGTTTGCAGGAGAAACTATTACTCAGTTTTCTCAGATGTTTCCAAGTGCCGGTTTGCAGTTCCTGCAGTTTTCACTGTAAAACCGAGTTGGATCTAGTACCTACCCATATATATTTTTGGAGTGTAGTTTGCAACTGTATAGAAACTTTGTGTTCCCTACAAGCTAGTTGAAGGACGGCTTTCACACACACATATCTCTCAGAACTGAGCATTTGGAAAGACGTTCGTTCATGTAGCACAAAGTGAACGGGTTGCAGGAGAAACTTTTACGCAGGTTTCTCAGTGTGTTTCCTAGTGGCGGTTTGACGTTCCTGCAGTTTTCAATTTGAAACCGTGTTGGAGCTATTACCTCCCCATATATATGTATAGAGAGTACTTTGCAACTGTATAGAATCTGTCTGTTCCCAAAAAGCTAGGTGAAGTACGGCTTTCACACACACTTATCTCTCAGAACTGAGCATGTGGAGAGACGTTCGTTTATATAGCACAAAAGGAACAGGTTGCAGGAGACTCTTTTTCTCTGGTTTCTCAGTCTGTTTCTAAGTGCCGATTTGAAATTCCTGCAGTTTTCACTGTAAAACAGTTTTGGATCTACTAACACCCCATATATATTTTTTTGGAGTGTAGTTTGCAAATCTATAGAAACTATGAGTTCAAAACAAGCTAGGTGAATGACGGCTTTCACACACACATATCTCTTAGAACTGTGCATGTGGAGAGACGTTCGTTCATCTAGCACAAAGGGAACAGTATGCAGGAGAAACATTTACTTTGGTTTCTCAGTCTGTTTCCAAGAGCCGGTTTCATGTTCCTTCAGTTTTCACTGTAAAACCGAGTTGGAGCTAGTACCTCACCGTATATGTGTTTGGAGTGTAATTTGCAACTGCATAGAAACTTTGAGTTCCCAACAAGCTAGGTGAAGGACCCCTTTCACACACACTTATCTCTCAGAAAGGAGCATGTGGAAAGACTTTCGTTCATCTAACACAAAGGGAACAGTTTGCAGGAGAACATTTACTCTGGTTTCTCAGTCTGTTTCGAAGTGCCGGTTTCAAGTTCCTGCAGTTTTCAATGTAAAACCGAGTTGGAGCTAGTACCTTCCATATATATGTGTGGAGAGTAGTTTGCAACTGTATAGAAACTGTCTGTTCCCAACAAGCTATGTGAAGTACGGCTTTCACACACAAATAACTCTGAGAACTGAGCATGTGGAGATACGTTCGTTTGTATAGCATAAAAGGACAGGTCAGAGAATCTTTTTCTCTGGTTTCTCAGTTCTTTTTCTAAGTGCCGGTTTCAAATTCCTGCAGTTTTCACCGTACAAACAGAGTTGGATCCACTACGCCCCATATATGTGTTTGAGTGTAGTTTTCAACTGTATAGAAACTTTTGTGTTCCCAACAGGCAAGGTGAAGGACGGCTTTTCACACACACATATCTGTCAGAACTTAGCATGTGAAGAGACGTTCGTTCATCGAGCACAAAAGGAACGGGTTGCAGGAGAAACTTTTTCTCTGGTTTCTCAGTGTGTTTCCCTGTGGGCCAGTTTTCATCTTCCTTCAGTTTTCACTGTAAAACCGAGTTGGAGCTATACTCCGCGTATATGTGGTTTGGAGTGTAGTTTGGCAACTGTATAGAAACTTTGAGTTCCAAGAGCTCTGAATGGAAGCAAGAGCGCGAGTCAGGCAGCCATTCCCTCTACCTTCATCCTCACACGTTATCTCTCGACCTGAGCATGTGGAGAGACTTTCCTTCATCAACACAAGGGAACAGTTTGCTGGAGAATATTTTACTCTGGTTTCTTAGTCTGTTTCCAAGTGCCGGTTTGAAGTTCCTGCATTTTTCACGTAAAACCGAGTTAGATCTAGTACCTCCCCATATATAATTAGAGTACTTTGCAACTGTATAGAAACTGTCTGTTCCCACAAGCTAGGTGAATGAAGGGCTTTCAACACACTTATCTCTCAGAACTGAGCATGTGGAGAGCGTTTGTTCATCTAGCACAAAGGGAAACGTTTTGGCAGGAGAAACTTTTACTCAGTATTCTCAGTGTGTATAGTGCAGGTGTTGAAGTGCCTGCAGTTTTCACTGTAAAACCGAGTTTGAGCTAGACCCTCCCCATATATAGTAAGGAGATTAGTTTTCAAGTATAGAAACTTGTGTTCCCAACAAGCTAGGTGAAGAACGGTTTCACACACAATTATCTTCAGAACTGAGCATGTAGAGAGACGTGTCTGCATCGAGCACAAAGGACTGGTTGCTGGAGAATATTTTTGTCTGGTTTCTCAGTCTGTTTCCAAGTGCCGTGTTCGTGTTCATTCAGTTTTCACTGTAAAACCGATTGGAGCCTGTACCTCACCATATATATGTATGGAGGGTTGTTTGCAACTCTATAAAAGTGTCTGTTACCCAAAAGCTAGGTGAAGGACGGCTTTCACACCACACTTACTCTCTCAGAACAGAGCATTGGAGAGACGTTCGTTCATTTAGCACAAGTGAACGGGTTGCAGGAGAATCTTTTCCTCGGTTTTTAGTGTGTTTCCTAATGCCGTTTTGATGGTCTTGCAGTTTTTTCACTGTAAACCAAGTTTGGAGCTAGTACCAATCCATAATAGTATTTAGTGTATTTTACAACGTTATATGAAACTTTGTGTTTCAAACAAGCCAAGTGAAGGACGGCTTTCACACACACTATCTTCAGAACTGACCATTGGGGAAAGACTTTCGTTCATTCGAAACAAAGGGACAGTTTGCAGGAGAACTTTTACTCTGGTTTGTCCTCAGTCTGTTTCCAAGTGCCGGTTTGAAGTTCCTGCAGTTTTCACGTAAAACCGAGTTGGAGCTAGTACCTCCCCATATATGTATGGAGAGTAGTTTGCAACTCTATAGAAACTGTCTGTTCCCAACAAGCTAGGTGAGGACGGCTTTCACACACAATTATCTCTCATAACTGAGCATGTGGAGAGAAGTTCGTTCAACTACACCAAGGGAACAGTTTGGCAGAGTAATATTTACACGGTTTCTCAGGTCTATTTCCAAGTGCCGGTTTGAATTTCCTGCAGTTTTCACTGTAAAAACCGTGTTGGAGATTGTACCTCCCTGTATATATGTATGGATAGTAATTTGCAACTGTATAGAAACTGTCTGTTCCCAACAAGCTAGGTGGAGCGGCTTTAACCACATTTATCTCTCAGATCTGAGCATGTGGAAAGACGTTCGTTTATTTATCACAAAGGGACGGGTTTTCAGTATAAACTTTAATCAGTTATCCATCTCTGTTTCCTAGTGCCGGTTGAGTTCTTGCAGTTTTCACTGTAAACAGAATTTGGTCTAGTACTTCCCATATATTTATGGGGAGTATT